>NC_052471.1:25527807-25601638 GCF_009730915.1 Dioscorea cayenensis subsp. rotundata | reverse complement strand
GACCATCGCCCTTGTACTAGACACACCAAGTTTGAAGGGATTCATGTACAAATATGCCGTGACCATCGGGTATTTGTACCCTTCCAACATTAGGGCTAGACCAAGTTGCGTTTCGCTCTAATTAGAGATTTCCCCTTTGTTAATGCAATCATATGAGGATCTAATCGGAAGAAATTCCATATCAATACTTATATCGGATTAGGGGTCAATTGTCATGACCATCGGGTTGATCTAATTTAGGAAATCTCTAGGTCCAACCCTTTAATTACATGACATTCTTATCATCCTTTTGCACTTTAGTAGCCCCTAGGGAATATGCATCCGTGACCATTTCATTCCTTAATTTTTAAACCCTTGCCTTATTTTTAGACTCCACTTGTAGTTCTTTTATTTTTAATTAATAGTTTAGAGAACCCTTTCGAATCTTTCGCCCTAGACAATACGTGAAAAAGAAGTAAGGGTAGATCCTTGGGCCCGTGTAATCGATCCTCCTCGTGCTCGCACGAGAGATATTACTTGATGACTCGTGAGCTTGCGGACGAGTTCACATCAATGACCAATCATGGGAATCCTAATCCCTACGCCTCTTTACCTCATCATTGCTCTTGTGATCTCTTGTCCGGCTTTTATAATTCTCATACTTGCAATATGCTTACACTTTTGTACTTGTTAAAGTAGTTTTACCATGCTTAAGTTGGATGGTTGGATAATAGGTGATGGAGGAGTAATAGGAGCTCCTTAGGCCCATGGAATATGATCCTTGTGCTCTTGCACAAGGTAATACTTTGGGATCCTGTACACTTGCAGGGGAAGCAATCAATTTTTTGGTGCCGTTGCTGGGGACTTAAAAGAATTCTAGGAAACTTCTAGCTTATTGCTATAGCTATTTTCTTTTCTTTTATTTTTTATCCTTTACTTTTTATTTATCTCTTTTTGAGCTTAATTTTTCTTTTTCTTTTGTTAATTTTTGCAAGGTACTATGCATGACATGAGCAAATCCATCAAACCTAGTTGTATCTAGATAGATGAAATTGAAAGGACTTTGCATCAAAGACTAAGAGAATTATGTGAAGACTCAAGTGAATGAAACATCAAAAATTGAGGGTAGAGAATCTATAATCATAGCCGAGGAAAAGACGCACCTTATCCCGAATTTGAAAGCCCACAGCTCACGGGTGAAGAATTCAGATGTTCAAGCACCATCCATTGCAACAAATAATTTTGAAATCAAAGCTAGCACAATCGAAAGATGATCCAAAAATTCAAAGTGCAATTTAATGGTCATGCAGATGAGGATGCTCATGACCATCTTGCATGTTTTCTAAAAATTTGTTCCACTTTCAAGATAAATGGAGTGATAGATGATGCGATCCAGCTGCGACTATTCCCATTTAGTTTGAGAGATGGGGCATATCGGTGGCTCACATCCTTACCATCGGGATCGATCAAAACATGGAAAGATATTTTTGAAAAATTCTTGGGAAGATACTTTCCTATGAGCAAAGCGGCTAAGCTAAGGCAAAAAATTTCGGCGTTTAAACAAGGAGAGTCCAAGACATTATTTGAAGCGTATAAAAGATTCAAAGATCTCCTTAGAAGATGCAACTGGATGCAGGTGCAGATCATCTATAACGGGCTAAACTATGCAACTCATCAATTAATTGATGCCGCAGTTGGTGGATCCCTTAGCAACAAAGTACGCCGATCGAAGTCGAGCAACTTCTGAATCTATGGCAAGCAATGAGTCTCATTGGGCCTCAAAAGGAACACCACGTAAAAGAAGCCGGATTTATGAAGTTAGTGCTAATGATGCTCTTGCCGAAAAAGTTGATATGTTGTCTCGAAAGCTAGACATGCTCATGGGTAGCAATTCAAAGTCAAAATCAGTGATGAGTTGCAGCACTTGTGTTGGTGGGCATGGGGTTGCCCAATGTCCTATTGCTAGGTCCTCTGTTGCACCAATTGAGAATGTTAACTATATTGGAGGACAAAGGCCACAAGGGAATCCATACAACTCAACGTATAATCCGGGATGGAAATACCACCCAAACTTCTAATGGAATCAATTGTAACAACAAAAAGCTGCACCTTCTCAAGGTACACAAGTACAACAACCAATACTAGAAAAGAGATTAACTACTGAAGATGTGCTTGCCAAGTTCATGATTAACACTGAATCAAGGTTTAATAACATAACCAGTAGTATGGATACTCAGTTCAGCAAAGTAATTGCTCAGCTTGCTCAGTATGCCGGATAGTTCAGCGAGATAGGCTCCATCTTGATAAATCTTCAAGCTTCTGTGCAATCACTTGAGCATCAGGTGGGGTAACTTGCTAAAGAAAATTCTAAGCGACCTTCAGGTAGTCTTCCTAGCAACACTGAAGAGAATCCAAGGGAGCACTTGAAGGTAATTACCCTTAGAAATGGAAGACAAGTTGAGACAATAGTCGAAGTTGAGCCAAGTGTCAACGAAACTGGGGTAGCCAAAGTGGAAGACCCCAATTCATTTGAAAACGTTATTGAGAAAGGAAAGCAAGGAGAAAACAAGGAAATTCAACCAAAGGGATCATCAAGGCCATCTGAGTACAAACCTCCAATCCCCTATCCGGCCAGATTGAAGCAAGATAAGGAAGATGTTCAATTCAGGAAATTTATCAACATCTTCAAATAACTCCACATAAACATCCCGATAGTGGAAGCTTTAACTCAAATGCCCAAATATGCCAAGTTTTTAAAAAAACTGCTTACAAACAAGAGGAAATTGAAAGAATAGGGCATAGTTGCACTCACAGGAAATTGCTTGGCTATTTTGAAGAAGAAGCTCCCACAAAAATTGAAAAATCTAGGAAGCTTCATCATTTCATTTGTACTTGAGGGTGGAGTTAAAAAAAATGCCCTAGTAGACTCAGAGGCGAACATTAATGTTATGCCCTACACCATGTATTTGAAACTTGGTCTTGATGAACTTAGACTCACAAGGATGATTTTAAAATTGGCAGATCGATCGGCAAGGAAACCTCGTGGGATTGTGGTTGAAGTGATTATCCGAGTGGACAAATTCGTATTTTGTGTGGATTTTGTCATCATGGATATTGATGAAGATATGGAGACACCATTGATTCTTGGTCAACCATTTCTCACTACCTCCGGTGCACAAATCGACCTTGAAAGGAGGAAAAATTAACATTAAGGGTCGGAGAGGAACAAGCGAGTGTACACTCTATCGACAGCAATAAAACACTGATTAGGCCATGATGACATGCTTTATTTTATTGATGAAACTGAACTTTTAATTTCTGATTGTGTGCAGGAGATACTATGATTGAACCAATTGACGAGTACCTGGAAGAGAAAGAAAATGAAGATCAAGAAGAACCTCACCCTCCTCTTCCAAGTCACAACTTGAAGCAACCAAAGGAGAAAATTACATGCACTAATGCCAAAGAAAAAAAGAAAAAAGATTCAATGTTGAAAAAAATTTGGAGGAAGGTTCGTGGGAAGAAGAAGAAAGGTATTACCCCTCCTCATCCAACATCTCAAGGAAAGAAGATACATTTCTCACCTCTCTTTATTCATGAAAAATGTAAAGTTCATTCATTGATGTCATTGAATTTACTGGAGAGAAACAACAACAATTTAAAGATGACCGGGGGTAATTTCAAATTATCCGACCTCCGTAAGGTAAGTGACAAGGTACGTCAGGCTCGTAACATTAAACAAGTGCCTTTTGGGAGGCAACCCAAGCATTCGGGGGTTTATTTTCATGTGTTCATGTTAATGTTCTTGTCATATTTTCTTAGGGTTTTGAATTTAAATAAGTCCAATCTCACATTGCTTTGTGGTTCATTGTTATCCTCTATGTTGTTTTTATTCGCTTTATCTTAATGAGAAACATGTGTTTTGGTTGTCATTTCATGCATTAGATCAAACTTTTAAACCATTATTTCATGTTGGAGATGTTTTAGAACACCTTATGGTCATTCCTATGAATTTGGAGAAGTGTTTAAAACCCTAAAAATGAATTCACGGGGCATACGACTTTAATGAGGGCCTCATTGAGGACGTCTGCCCCATCCAGAGAGAAATACTTAGGGCATACGGCCTGAATGAGGTCCTTATTAAGGCCGTCTGCCCTAAATCGAGATGTTTAGCTACTTCATACGGCCTCAATGAGGCCCTCATTGAGGCCGTATGAAGTCGGGTTTTCCATGCGATCTTTGCCATATTTTCTCTCTCTTCACTATTCTTCTTCTCCAACCGAATTTCTTTCTTCTTTCTCCATCAAACCTTGGCCAAATCTTCTCCTCTTTTGTTTTAGATCATCTCCTAATCACTTTGAGAAGTTGATCTAGTGGTTTTCTCCAAGCTTCACTGAAGTTTTCTCAAGTTTTTGTCGGTAAGAACTTTAATGACCTAGTTTTATTTTCTCCATTTCTTCTTGCTTTCTTGAGTTTGTTTGTGGAATGTTTCAAGCTTTTAACTTGTCTTGTGTGGTATGAACATCATGGTTATGTAAATTCTTGATTTTATGTACAATTTTCAATTTCCATGATGATGGGAACCTCTTGCAAGTTGAATAGTATCCATATGGCCTCCATACCGCCTTATGGATCCTATTCAATTTATTTTCTCATTTGTCTTACCCTTTTCATACCACATTTTGCATTCTCTTGAATTCCTTTAAGCCTTATATGATTTATTCTTTATGTAGGAACGCCGAACGTCAAGAAACTTGACTCCAAACGACTAAGAAATGATTCTCACACCCCTGAAGAATCCCGTTTCTCTTGTGCTATGCACAAAGCAAAGATACGACATTTTGAAGACCCAAACCTTTTTGGTACCTTTAGTCATACTTAGTGGAGTATTCTAGGGGAACTTGGGTTTGATGAACAAGTGAAGGAATTATTATCTCATAATGGTTGGGCAAATTTGTTCTCAATAGATGATCCTACTTTTCGCCAACTTACATTGTAGGTGTTGAGCACCTTTGAGTCAAAGCAAGATGAAATGAGTGTCATTACTTGAAGACAAGATGCCATAATGTTTCAAGCTTTTGGAAGGTATCACGAAATGAATCACTTGGAATTTGCAAAATATTTGGGGGTTTACGATGATGAATTCATTAGCATATTCCTGCTTAATCGACCCCGCATTGATTATCCACCATGCATGAGTGCAGGCCAGTATTGGACTTCCTTAGCACCTAGTGACACAAAACATACACAGAAAAGCAAATCATATGTTGAACTATATAGACAGATATGTTCATGCTCTCATTACACGTTTTATTGGGGGTTGGAAGGATAGCACTGGAGTGCTTACACAGTCTGACTTGTTCACCATGTATGGCATTCTTTAGCAGCACGCCATCCATCATGGGCATCTTGTAGCCGAAGCATTCATTCATCAGGGTCAGTGTGTTCGTCTGGGAGCCATCTTTGTATGACCCTAAGTCACTATATTGATTCGCAGTATGATCTTGTTGGACCGCACTCAAGGTATGACTATAGTCGGTGATGTGGCACATCTTGGAGCGCCTATCTTGCGAGCAATTGGGTTATTGGAAAAGAATGGTGGCACATACAGACTTGCTAAAGACTTGACTATGTGAGAATCCAATCAGTGCGAACCAGATGAGTCAGAGTCTGATTCTGATGAGCCACCTACTCATGCTAATCCTGGAACTTCCTTTCCATCAGACTTCAACTCTCATTTCAAGACTATGGATGATGACATTCATGCTATACGTTATGAGCAACATGAAATGCGCGGTCAGATCTACCAAATCCTAGAGAGACAATGCTAGCTCAAAGAGCACTTCAATCAGTTTGTCATCTCCTCCCGTGGATTATCCTCACAGACTACCACCGCTTCCTATTCCATTGCCCCGCCTTCTACAGATTTTGATGATATGTTCTGCTTTTGACCATGGACATTTGTTTTATTTTTGTACTTGTTGTTTATCTTTACTTTCTCCATGTGTGTTTATTTGATTCCAATAAGTTGGGAAAGGTGATGCCCTACCAACCTTGTGTAAGACCTTATTTTTCTTTCTTTAGTTTGTATGTTTGGCTGCTCCCTGGTTTTTAGTTTTTTTGCATTTAAATTTTATTTGGAATGATGATGCCCCTTTTTGCCTTGTAGGCCATTGGTGAGCCTCTCCACATACCATGGGAGCCGAACCCGACATGTATAGTTCTCCATACTTTGTGCTCGGGTCACTCTTTGCCAATTGCACAAGATAAACTAGGGAAGTTCATTTTTCAACCTCCTCCATTATTTTTCATTGCATATATTACCATGCTTTTTCATTATTAGTGTACATTGGGGACAGTGTACAACACTAGGTGTTGGGATGGGTATCTTTCATGTATTAGGGTCATTATTTGCATGCTAATGCTACCCATGATAACTTGTTCATTATTGTAAGACTGTTCTAAAATGGATTAATGATTGATTTGAGTTACACATTTGTTGTTGTGCTCTATTGAAATCCTATTTCACCTCTAATATTGTCTTGTGCATTGAATTTCTTATTAATACCCTGGGAATAGCCAACTTGACTACTATAACTCTCTTTGTATGCTTGACATACAACTTTGAGTACTTGGCCTTAGAACACTAAGTTCTATCTTTCAATGAACTCTTAAGAACTTCTAAGTCTTGTTGAAACTAGCCCTAGTTTTTGTGGCATGTAGAGTAGTCCCGAAGATGTGATCAAGGATGAATGTGAAAAAAATAATGAAAATGAAACGAAAAAATGATCAAAAAGAGATAAAGAAAAAAAGGAGTCTATGTCAAGATTCCTCCGCTAATGAAGTATGAATGTATCTATGAAGTCTATAATCCAAGAGGGTGGGTGTCTCTTGTGCCTAACCAAAGATGTACATCCTCCGGAAAAGTTTTTTTTGTGCAGTCTATGTTAGTCGGACTCAAAAAATAAAATGAAATGAAAATAAAAACCCTAGTGATCTTTTTTGACTTCCCTACTGGAGGTTTCTGAGAAGAAAAAAATGGAAGTTAGTTCAAGTTTAAGAATTAGAAGGATCTTACTTGTTCATTGAAGTAGCACTTAGCATTTTTAAGACTCATTACTCTTTGCTTGTGGAGTGATTAGTGACAAGTGCTTGAGTAAACATGTTTTTTTAGATGTGTTTTTACATGCATTGACCATCATTTTTATATATGGTTTATGTCTCATATCATGTATTGGGTGTTCTTTTTGTGTAACTAGGTTGTGGATGGCTTGAAGAATGAAAAAAAGAAGCTAACATAGGCTATAAAGACGCAAGGTTGGGAGTTTTTGTGCAATTCAAAGACCAAGACACGAGAGGAGTTCATGAACATGGAGACGTGTGCCAACTTCCAAGCAAATTCAAGTCAATTCACTAGTTTGGAAGGACACAAAAGGCAGATCACGTCTTCATGTTCCTTCACTTTGTGAAGATTGAAAGATCTTTCAAAGACACAACGATGAAGAAAAGTCTTATAAACTACCACATGGATGTGTGCCCAACCATGTGGCCTAAAGAGAATAATGATTGGACCATATTTGGTGTAAAAAGCACTATAGCACAAGGTCAAGCAAACAATGTAGCAATTTTCTATCGTAGAAAGTAATGCATCAAAGTTGCTCGAGGCCATGCGGTCACGTGGAATATCCACTTGGGCGTGTGGGGGGCACTTTGATGACGCGGTCTAAGGTATATAAACAATCATTTTTGCCCTATTCTTTTATCATCTTTTTGTGTTGCTCTTGGTGGGTGAGACGGCTAGGGTTTGGAGAGGAGGTCTTTGCCAATTTGGAGGGTATTCTTCATCAACTTTGATAGTTTATTTCGCTGTCATAGCACTTGGGAAGCCACCGGCAACCTAGCTCCAAGAGGAATCCTTCAAGACGTTGAACTATCCATCAATGCCAATCATCACAAATTCAAGATGGTTCTCTCTATGGCTTTTTGTTACTTTTTTTATTGTATTAATCATTAATTTGTAACTTGCCCCATGGGACGGCTAAACCATAGTAGGTACTTGGGTATGTGAACCTTAAGATCTATTCTTTTGTAGTGATTTGCTTTTATGCTTTTTAGTTAATCGGAGTTGATTTGAGTTTTAATATTGAGATTTCATTGATTGCATGTGTTATTGATCTTTGTGATTGATCTACATTGCATGATTTGTTACTTTAATGTGAGAGGTATCCATTAGAGTTAGAACTTCAAGGTTAAAAAAAGTGTTGACACGGTGAGTCATGAGATACTGGAGCATCCCCTTTCCCTTCCAATTGACTGTTTCCAATCTCCGTTTTCCCTAGACCCTACGCAACCATATTTGGTGTGAGACATGAGATTGAGAGATTTCTCCGTCTGGACCTTGTAAGGGGTTAGGGATCCTTCACCAGGAATTAGGGTTGGATCTATCTTTAGGAATTTGTTTCACTCTTAGGTATCCCTAGAGCTTATTGCAGTCATATGGGGTGTGAGGTGTTGAGATCTAGTGATTTCTCCACCGAGACGTTGTAGGGGACTAGTACCGATTGCTTGGAGACAAGGACCGATTGTTCTTGGATTACCTCGACTCATTAGACTTGGTTTAGAGGCATTTAACAAGTCTTGAACTTCATGTTAGATCCTAGGGGGAGCATTGCCCGGGTACCTTCGACAAGGTCCCCTCACGTATATCCCAGTAAGTGCACGAGTTTGTCAAGTAATAATCCCGGTTGAGTGGGTATCGAATCCACAAGAAATAGGAAATAAAAAAATACTTAATTCGATTCTTAGCTATGTGAAAGATCAATGATGATAAGTGTGACAATGATTCAATTCTCAACAATAAAAAAACAACAAGTAAGAGAGCAAAAAGTAAAGAAAAAGGGGTAAGGCAATCGATAAAGATGGGGTACTTGGATAATGCTCCGCCTAGGATAATTGTTTCAAGTGCAAGAACCCTCTATTATGCTTCCTAATCAATGCAATGGTGAGTCGTAGAAATCCTTAATTACATAGTCCCAAATCTAAGGTCAACTATGCCTAACACTATACATGTCCCTGAGGAGAAATCGAACAATCTCAACACCTCGCACTCGCATATAGTTGCAATGAGCTCTAGGGATTCAAGTGATAAATCCCTTCCTAATTATAGACCTAACCCTTTGGTCCGGTGGAAGGTCCCCTAACCACAATTGAGCCCTAGATACTAAGATCACCTCAACACTTCACCTGCTACACGCTGCAACTAAGCCCCGCTGAAGTTCATCCCTAAGACCATTCACTCTATTATGGCCGCAAAGGACTCGAGGAATAGAGGTAGAATCTATCACGTCGGAGGGGAAAAGTGACGCTCCTGTACCTCTCGACTCACCCTCTCAACCCTCTCTAGCCTAGCTGTGTCTAACGCTCGTGGTGTGTCACTCACTCACAAGGTCACCAATGAGAACTCTCAACCCTAGTGTCACTCTAGGGGAAATGTTCATACAATCAAGCATTCAAGGTTGGAACTCACAATAAACATCAATTTAATCGAAAGCATAATAAAGAGATTCAATGAAACAAATACATCCTAGGGTTTCACAATACCCAAGTACCCACTAGGGTTTAGCTCTCCATGGAGCTAAGTACAATCAAAAGAAATAGAATGTAAAAAGCAATGAATCCATAAAAGAAACCCCTCGATAGTCATGTCGATGGTCTTGTGGAAAGTCTTCTACTCATCGTCCAAGGATTCTCTCATCCGGTATAGGGTACGCCTCGACGGAAGCTCCCCTACCAACCTTCTTCCTAAGGAATGATGATGTCGGAGCCATAGAACCTCTCCAAAACCTTGGCCAATACCCCTCAAAACCCTAGCGGAAGCCGTCTCTCAAGTTACGGAAAAGATGGAGAAAAGAATACTAAAATCGGGGCTGATTCGGATTTAAATAGGGCTAGAATCGGGCGACTACACTAGCGTGGATGCTTCATGCGCCCGTGCAGAATTTCCACACAGGCGTGGATAATTTCCACACGCCCGTGTGGATTCCCTGAACTCTGCTTTTCTCGGTCGGCTATGAGCAGTCTTTATACAGACTTTGCTACCGTGTTTCTACAGTGCTCTTCTACAGTATCCGGCCTGAATAGCTTACCGAATCCATACTTTCATCGGAGTAACGCAAATGGGCACATGTTCACGTCGTGGATCACTTGCTTCTTCAATGATAGGTACGTTGGTGGAGCTCTTGTTCTATGTGCATAAGTCTGAATGCTCGAGTGTAACTGCCTTTGTGCCCCTCCAAATTGATGTGCCAAACTCGAATACGAGGAGGTTAGCACACACTCTAGCATCTCACATCGACCTATGTCTTCGTGTTTGAACCTTAGCGAGATTTCCTCCAACATCGGTGCATTGTAATCTACATTGACTTCTTTCTTTCATAGTTGGCCTCACAACCCTATCTGCACGAAAGTAACATAAAAACGCACGGATTAGTGTAAAAACCTGAGAAAAGTAATGCTCAACATAAGGAATGAAAGCTTCGCATTCATTTCGCACAAGCACTTATCAAACTCCCCCACACTTAAGCTTTTGCTTGTCCTCAAGCAAAAATTAAAATGTTATGTGCATCAATGAAGAAAATATTGAAAGTGCTTGGCCTTAGGTTCACCAAAATATACAAAGAGAGCATTCTACAAGTGAGAGAAATTTCAACACTAAATAAGAAAAATCAATGCTTTAGCTAAAAGCTTGAATAAAAAAGGAAACAAAACCCAAAGTCATGTACGTGTGTGAACTCACTCAAGTCAACCCAAAGTATGCTCCTCAAAGTTATAAGTACAAGGGACTTATTTATCTACAAAAGTGACAACAATTTTAATGATGGTAGTGGCTTCACACATCCTCTAAGGTAGCCCTTTCCAAAGCGGCCGCTAAGGTGTCTTTCACACTTTCGAGGTGGTAGCTCTTTCTACCGGAGTTGTAGCTTTCACTCATCCTATGAGATAGCTCTTTCTCTCATTATGGCATAACTAGTATCCAACTTATGAGAGTAGCTTCATACTTCATAGGTGGTAGCTCTTTCAAGACAACAAGCACAAATAAACAATAAAACTATTTTTTTTTTCAGAATTTAACACAAGAAACAACTACAACTAGTCCCTTTAACATCGAACTTGAGTTTCCAAAAGAGTTTAAAAAGTGAGTAGTGCACTAAGTGTAAATCGGGCAAAAATTCATAGAAATTCAAGCAAGAACTAGAGCATGAAAACATTCAATGTTAGAAATTCTCTTAAACTCAAGAATACAATCCTTGCAACTAAGGTGAACCGCCATTGGCTATATGAGCATATATCAATCAAGAACAATAAAAATGATGTGTGCACTATGAAACTCCCCCCCACACTTAAGTTGTACATTATCCCCAATGTACACATTCAAGCTAACTCAAAATATATATCATTCAAAAGCAAATGCGAGAGAAGCAATCAAAACAATACTCCCTTGAATCCTAGTGTTGCATTTGATGAAGCTAATTCCATGGGAGTAGTGTTCCGACGGGTTGTGAAGCTCACATGGCCAAGTGCCTCAGCACGTTGGCCGTGCCCATGACTAAGTCTCAATTCCCAAGAAGACAAGACCATCTGCACACATACACGAGGGGGTTCAGTGAAGCTCAATAAAAACAAAATATCTCGAGTATATATAAAAGATAGGCAATAAATACAACTCGAGATGCAAAATGAAAATAAACTCATAAGGAGAATCCTTTCCGAGTGAAAAAAAGTCTAAAAATAAAATGCATAAAAAGAAAAAGAACTAAAAAAATCAAATGTCGAGTGTCACCCCTCGAGCTCAGTGTCTTTGCTGTCTTTGCTAGTGAAGACGCACATGGTGGGTCCACCAGGTGCGGGGATAGGGGATGAGGGTGCGAGGAGGAACCCGAGCGGGCTTGAGGAGTCCTCGGCCGTAAGACAAATGATGAGGCGATGTCGCGCTCTAAGATCTGCTGTAATACGTCAAAACGTGCCATGAACTCGTGTCATCGAGTAGCTCTGCATATGCCTAATCTCTGCAATCTCGGCTCAAGCCTCAGCTACCTTAGTCCATATCACCCCCAAAGCGCTCCCGAGCATCTCAAAGCGATCATAAGCTCGAGATGGTGAAAATATACGCACAGGGGATGGTTCCTCTGCCATTGGAGCTGCCTCGGTCTCCATCGGGGCTGGCTGAGGCTCAGGAGCGGGCTGAGATGCCCCGGCTTAATCACCCTCATCCTCGGATATCTCTGGAGCTGGTAGCACTAATGCAAAAACCCATGTCCGAACCCTGCGGACCATGCCCATCAACCTCATCGTCTCTAGGCTCAGGGGAGCAGGTATACTCATTTTCTCGGTCCCGCGAATCGAATCCAAGAGACCCATGCCTAGCACTAATCTCGTAATGTAGGGGCCCGAGATGATCGCACCCAGTCTAGCATAGTGCCCCTAATGTCTGATGCACTCTGCCATGATGTGCCCTAAGTCAATCGGTACGCGCTGTACCATCGAGTACAGATACAATAATTCTGCCGGCTTAGAACACCGATGTTATCACCACGACCATTCACCCGACCTACTCATAATGGCATGTAAATATCGGTAGCAGGTCGGGAAAGGCACATTGCCTTGGACACCCCGGCTCATCTCGATCCACGACCACATAGTACTCGTCAAAGCTCTCTGCGGGGTCAAGGTTCCAGGATAATCGTCGATGAGCCCGAGCATACTCCTCTGTATCTGTGAATGCCTCCTCATACAACCCAAGTCGTACTGAAAACTGAGTGACGCTCAAGGTATGGTGGTGTCCAAATACTCTGAACTGAATGGTATCCAAACTGTCGAAGCTTGTGTAAGATATATCAAATTCGAGTGATGATAGTACCTCCAGTGCAAACTCTCAGATGACGGGCTCTCTAATCGTCAATAACTGCCGCCAACCACCCGCTGAAACGAGATCCTCTACCTCATCAGCGAACTCATCTCCCTGTTGTAGATCTCGCAGTATAGTCATGTCCAGGAATCGAGTCTGTCCGAAACAGAGTCTCGACAAGTGCTCATAGCGAACCTGATGCTCTGGAATCGCAAACCTCATGCCCTCAGGCTTAGGGGATGACTCACACGGCTTCTTATCAGCTTGCTTCTTCGATCGAGGTGCCATAATCTACAAAATTTGAAATGAAATCGATCAAACAATTTGATAAAATAATACTGCAGAAATCCACACAGTGGTGTGGAATTTCCGCACGCCCGTGTGGATCCACGGGGCGTGAAAACCGCACGGCTGTGTTCCAAAAATTCAATAATACAACTTAAAAATACTTCTAACTTCGTTCTAAACATCAATCATTCTTCTAATTGAAGAAAGGAAGCATTATTAACCAGATTAATCGATGGAAACCATGAATTGGCAAAGAAAATGATGAATAGGGCTTACCGACGAGATGGGATGAGAAAATGAAGAACCGGCCCGAAAACCTCGCAAAAATCCTATCAATGTAGCACTATGAAATCCGAGAACGATGTGAGAGTGTTTTCAGATGAATAGAGGTCGTGAAGGGGGAGAGAAACTAATCTTCTTTAAAAAGGACTCGCGACCCTTGATGTTTTGTGAATCCACACAGGTGTGCGGTAATTACCCACGCTCGTGCGCTTCATTACAAAAGAGCCACAGGGGCGCACGCATGCCCCTGTGTGTTCTCGGGAAAATACTCCTTCGACTCTGACTGCTATCCCACGGGCGTTTGGAAAATACCCACACCCGTGCGTCTGACCCACAGGGGAAGCCGCACGTCCCTGTGGCTTCTCTAGACATCCGAGAAAAATACCAAGTGTTATACACGCCCGTGTAGAAATTCCACACGGGCGTGGACATTCACATGCCCAACTCACAGGGGCACCCGCACGTCCCTGTGTTTTCTCGGGATGAAGAGAACTCCTCTACAGAGTTTCGCACAGGCATGTGAAAGTTACCCACGCCCGTGCATGATTCACAAGGTTGCCCACAGGGGCAAGTCCACGCCCCTGAATGCTCTCGGGAAAATTCGCCAAACCCTACAGGAATTCACACGTCCGTGCGGAAATTACCCACGGGCGTGTGACAATCGCATGGTCATTCACAGGGGCATCCGCACACCCTTGTGCCTTCTCTGGATGAGCTCGCAGTGCAAATCCACGGGAGTGCGGAAATTCCACAAGCCCGTGTGTTTTCTCTAGATGACTTAGAAAAATCTGTAGGCTCTGCAGAAAATTTTTGAACATGTTTATACACTCCGAGCCTGCTCTATTATGCAATTTTTTACCAGTGAAAAACATGAAATAGAGCTCAAACGACCAAACTTCGCCAATTCCACATGAGAACACACGATTAAAATTCAAAGTTCACAAGGAAATCTCAGCACAAGCATCTAAGGAATTAAGACACCAACACTTAACAATTTATTCATGCAAACAAACTAAACTAAAGCTAAGAAAACAGTAAACACTTTGGTTGCTTCCCAAGAAGCACTTGTTTAACGTCACTAAGCTCGACGTACCTTGTCTTACCTCACGGGGGTTCATGAATGAAAGTTGCCCTCTTACCCATGGCTTGAAAGCATGATGTGCAAAGTCTCTTGAGAGTAGAGGGTGTATTATCGGGCTTCGGACCACCTAACAATGATGCGTCCAACTTCTTCGGTTCATGTATGTCTCCAACAGCCATGGAGTGTGTCCGGTGGCATCTCCTAGCCCTCTTCATTTTCTGGAGCACTTTCTTCAAGATCCCTAGGGTAGATGGTACTTCTTCCTTCAATCCAAGCATCATTACATCTTCATGTCCCTCCTCTTGGTCGAACAAACCTTCATACGGATCTGGATTGAACATCTACTGTATGTATTCATCAATAATCTCATCAGTAGTGTCTAGAAAATATAAAGTATCATCAAAATCGAGAGAATACCGCATGGCCTCAGCAAGGCAGTATGTGAGCTTGTCATCTCCAACTCTCAATGTGAGCTCTCCGCCGTTCATGTCAATTAATGCTTTGGAAGTCTGTAAGAACGGTCTCCCAAGTATCAAGGGTATATCCGCATCCTCATCAACATCTAGCACTACAAAGTCAACCAGAAAAATGTACTTGTCCACCTTGACAAGCACGTCTTCAATGATGCCTCTCGGATGTTGCAATGTTCGGTCTGCTAGTTGCAAAGTCATCCGAGTAGGCCTAGGCTTGCCCAAGCCTAGCTTTTGAAAGAAGGTGTATGGCATGACGTTGATACTTGCCCCTGAGTCCGCCATTGCCATTTCTTCACCAAGATTGCCAATATTACACGGAATGATGAAGCTTCCAGGGTCTTTCTTCTTGTTCGGCATGTTCTTTTGCAATACTGCCAAGCATGAAGCATCTAAAATCACTGAAGCACTCTCCTTCAACTTCCTCTTATTAGTTAACAAGTCTTTCAAGAACTTCGCATACATAGGCATTTGGGCCAATGCCTCAACAAAAGGAATATTAATGTGGAGTTGCTTGAACAAACGCAGGAACTTCTTGTACTGTTCATCCCCTTGGTCATTTTTCAATCTAGAGGGATAAGAGATTCTTGGCTTGAAAGGTGGGGGTACCACCTCTTTCTCTTTGCTCGTCCATCTTCCACCTCTATAACCTCGGGTGCGTGTTCTTTTTGCATCTCACTCGGAATCCTACCTTTAACCTCACGACCACTTCTCAAAGTTATCACCTTCACGTGCTCTCTAGGATTGGTCTCTATATTGCTTAGTAAGCTTCCATGTGGATTTTCAGAGAGAGACTTCGCAATTTGACCCACCTGATTTTCAAGGTTATGCAAAGAGGCGGTGTGGTTATGAAGTGTAGCCTCGACTGATTCAAACCTAGTATTTGCAGATTGCACAAATCTAGCCAAGTGTTTCTCTAGGTCAGTCATTCGGGTTTCCAAACCTGACACTCTGTTTTCCACCCGAGGGGCTAGTTGTTGTTGGAAACCCGGTGACCCCATGGCCTTTTGTGGACCTTGATTACTCCATTAGAAATTGGGATGATTCTTCCAACCCGTATTATAGGTATTGCTATATGGGTTTCCTTGAGGTCTCATGCTATTACCTACCAAATCAACATTCTCCACCGAATAAACATCACCAATAGAGATCGGGCAATCGGAGGGAGCATGTCCTCCACCACACCCGGTGCAATTAGTTACGGCCACCACTTTATCTCATGGAGACCGGCCACCTTTTCTTCTCCCTAGCATTCCATTGCTAGTTGTTTAACCCCATTTCTTCAATCAACTGACGGGCCTCATCGGGGGTCTTGCTACTTAAGGTACCTCCTGCTGCCACATCCAAGACTTGCCTTATACTCAGGTTCAAACCATTGTAAAAGGTTTGAACAATCATCCACTCCGGGAATCCGTGTTGCGGGCACTTCCTCAGGAGCTCCTTGAAACTTTCAAGTTGTCATGCTCCTTTCAAGTTGAAAACACATAAGAAGAAGCAAACCCTAAGGTAATGAAACAAGTACTTCTCTTTGGGATTTATCAACTAATACAATGCAAGAAAGAGGTTTTGGGAAGGGAAGAAGATGTGAGTAGGAGATTGAAGCCATCCAATGATCCAATTATGGTAAGCTTGGACAATTCCCAACCTAAATTGATTCCTTGGAGGCCAAAGGTAAGATGGTTGGACTCTCCAATAAATATTACACCCCCACAACTAGATTTTTGGTTTAAAGGAAGTAGCTATGCAATGTCTAGTTGTAAGGAACACACTCTTTTCAAGCATCCATAAGGTAAGGAAGAGGTACGTCAAGCTTAGTGACATAAAACAAGCGCTTCTTGGGAGGAAACCCAAGTTTGTACATGTTTTCTAGTTTAGATTTTCATTTCTGAATAAATAAATGTTCATGAGTTTGTGACAACTCCCAAATATGCATGCAAACCGCAAGTGCACGGGTGTCAAAGTAATAAATCCCAAGTGAGTGGGTTCGTATCCATAGGGAATAGTGAATAGAAACACAATGATTGCTATCTAACTATGATGAGAATAAATCGATGATATGACGAATGAGATTTATATAAAAGAAGATAAAAGAAATATGAACGAGAGGCACAATGAAATTGAGAGGTATGGCAATCGATAATGCTCCCCTAGGATTAATGTTTCAAGTGCAAGACCAACTATTATACTTCCTAATCAATGCTCAATAAGTCATGGAAATCCTTCAGCAAACGGTCCCAAATCTAAGGTCAACCATGATTAACTGTACACTATGTCCCGGCGGAGAAATCACTCAATCTCAACACCTCACATTGTGTAAAGTTACATGGATTTCTAGGGAATCCAAGTGATAAACCCTCTTCCTATTTATAGACCTAACACTTTGGTCCAGGCGAAAGGCCCTTAGTCATAATTAAGCCACAGATACTAAAGTCACTTCAATATTTCACTTTGTTGCTCGTGCAACTAAGCCCCAGCGGTGTTCATCCTTTATCACTTCACTCTATTGTGACCGCAAAAAACTCTAGGAAAAAGAGATACGATAAATCACACCGGAGGGGAAAAGGGACACTTTGCTACCTCTTGACTCACCCTCTCAACCCTCTCTAATCTAGCATTGTCTAAACCTCATGGTGTGTCACTCATCCACAAAGGCTACCAAGATGGACTCTTAACCCTAGTGTCACTCTAAGGGAGAAACCATTCATCAAGCTTTCAAGATTTGAACTCAATTAAAGACATTAATTAAGAAAAGCATAATAAAAGGTCAAAGAAATAATAACATCCTAGGGTTTACAAAATCTAAGTATCCACTAGGGGGTTTAGCTCTCCATGGAGCACAATACAATCAACAATGAAAGCGAAAGTAAAAATAAGTGTTCCATAAGAAAAACCACTTGATATTCAAGTCGATGGTCTTGTGGAGTGGCTTTGTCCTTTCCAAAGGTCCCCTTGTTAAGCCTAGGGCACACCTCGCTGAATCTGTGCCGACAAAATCTTCCCCAATAACTATCTTCCAAGAGAATTACTGTGTCAAGCTGGAGAACCACTCCAAAAGCCTTGACAAAACCCCTCTAAACCTTCGTTGCCAACCTCTTAAAAGATGGAGAAAAGATGAGAAAAACAATGCTGAAATCGGGCTGAAAAATGGCTTTAAATAGGCTTGAGTCGTGCAAGCAGGCAATTTTCATACGCCATAGTGCGCCATTCATCCAACTCGCTTAGTTGGACCTTTCTCTTATAGCCGATTAGATGAGGATCAAAATTGAACTGCTTGATAGCCTAGTATGCTTTATGTTCTAATTCAACAGGTAAATAACAAGCTTTCCCATAGACCAGCCTATAAGGGGTTACGACAAGTGGTGTCTTATACGCTGTCCGATATGCCCAAAGGGCATCATCCAGATGATCTGCCCAATCTTTCCTGTGTTGACTCACGGATTTCTCCAAAATTCATTTCAATTCACGGTTAGAGACTTCAACTTGCCCACTAGTTTTAGGATGTTACGGAGTTCCAACCCTGTGGGATACTCCATATCGTTTTAGGGTGTTTGCAAACTGAGAGTTACAAAACTGAGTCCCCCTATCACTGATGATTGTCATTTGTGTACCAAACCTGGAGAATAGTTTTTTTTTTAAATTTTCGTACCACTCGTGCATCACTCGTGGGGGATGCCTCTGCTTCCACCCATTTAGAAACATAATCCACAGCTACCAAAATGAACTGATTACCACGGAAACTAGGGAAAGGGCCCATGAAATCAATCCCCCACACATCGAACACCTTACAAGCTTGGGTCCATGTTTGTGGCATCTCATCTCTCGTTGAAATGTTTCCAGTCCGTTGGCACCTATCGCAACATTGAACAAACTTCTGTGAGTCTTGAAAAATGGAAGGCCAATAGATACCTGCATCTAGAATTTTCCTAGTTGTCCAATTGGCACTGTAATGCCCCCAGTGGGACAGGCATAACAGTGATCCAAGATAGAATACCCTTCCGAATGAGATACGCAATGATAAGGTCCCCTCGAGTATATCCTGCAAGTGCACGGGTTTATCGAAGTAATAATCCCGGATGAGCGGGTATCGAATCCACAAGGAATAGGGAATAAAAACACTTAATCCGCTTCTTAGCTATGTGAAAGATCAGTAGTGATAATTGTGATAATGATTCAATTCTCAAAAGTAAAAACACCAAGTAAGAGAGCACGAGTAAAGGAGTAGGTAAGGCAATTGATAAAGATGGGGTACTCGGATAATGCTCCGCCTAGGACAATCGTTTCAAGTGCAAAAATCCTCTATTATGCTTCCTAATCAATGCAATGGTGAGTCGTGGAAATCCTTAAATACATAGTCCCAAATCTAAGGTCAACTATGCCTAACTCTATACTTGTCGCAGAGGAGAGATTAGATAACCACTCAACCTCGCACTCGAATAGAGTTAAAATGAGCTCTAGGGATTCCAAGTGATAAATCTCTTCCTAATTATAGACCTAACCCTTTGGTCCAGGTGGAAAGTCCCTAACCACGATTAAGCCCTAGATACTAGGATCACCTCAACGCTTCACTCCGTTCACGCGCAACTAAGCCCCAGCGGAAGTTCATCCCTTAGACCATTCTCTCTATTATGACTACAAAGAACTTGAGGAATGGAGGTAGAATCTATCATGTCGGAGGGGAAAGGGGACGCTCCTGTACCTCTCGACTCACCCTCTCAACCTTCTCCAACCTAGCTTTGTCTAACGCTCATGGTGTGTCACTCACTCACAAGGTTACCAACGAGAACTCTCAACCCTAGTGTCACTCTAGGGGAAATGTTCATACAATCAAGCATTCAAGGTTGGAACTCATAATAATCATCAATTAATTGAAACATATTAATGAGATTCAATTAAACAAATACATCCTAGGGTTCACAAATACCCAAGTACCCATTAGGGGTTTAGCTCTCCATGGAGCTAAGTACAATCAAAGAAATAGAATGTAAAAGCAATGAATCCATAAAAAAACCCCCTCGATAGTCGTGTCGATGGTCTTGTGGAAAGTTCTCTACTCATCATCCAAGGATTCCCTTATCTGGTATAGGATCCGCCTCGATGGAAGCTCCCCTACCAACCTTCTTACTAAGAAATGATGATGTCAGAGCCGTAGAACCTCTCCAAAACCTTGGGCAGTACCCCTCAAAACCCTAGCCAAAGCCCTATCTCAAGTTGGGGAAAAGATGGATAAAAGAATACTAAACTCGGGCTCATTCGGCTTTAAATAGCACTGGAATCGGGAGACTACACGGTCGTGGATGCTTCAAGCGCCCGTGCAGAATTTCCACATGGGCGTGGATAATTTCCACACGCCCGTGTGGATTCTCTGAACTTCTGTTTTCTCGGCCAGCTATAAACAGTGCTGCTACAGTACTCTCTACCTTGTTGCTACGGTGCTCTACTACAGTATCCGGCCTGAATAGCTTCCCGAATCCATACTTTCATCGGAGTAACGCAAACGGGCACACGTTCACGTCGTGGATCACTTGCTTCTTCAATGATAGCCAAGTTGGTGGAGCTCTTGTTCTATGTGCATAAATCAGAATGCTCGAGTGTGACTGCCTTTGTGCCCCTCCAAATGGATGTGCCAAACTCGAATACGAGGAGGTTGGCACACACTCTAGCATCTCACATCAAACCTATGTCTTCGCGTTTGAACCTTAATCGGTGCATTGTGATCCACATTGGCTTCTTTCCTTCATACTCGGCCTCACAACCCTACCTGCATAAAAGTAACATAAAAACACACATATTAGTATAAAACCCGAGAAAAGTAATGCTCAACATAAGGAATGAACGCTTCGCATTCATACCGCGCAAGCACTTATCAAACTCCCCCACACTTAAGCTTTTGCTTGTCCTTAAGCAAAAATTAAAACGTTATGTGTATCAATGAAGAAAATGTTGAAAGTGCTTGGCCTTAGGTTCACCAAAGTATAAAAAGAGAGCATTCTAAAAGTAAGGGAAATTTCAACACTAAATATGAAAAATCAATGCTCTAGCTAAAAATTTGAATAAAAATGGATACAAAACCCGAAATCGTGTACGTGTGTGAACTAACTCAAGTCAACCCAAAGTATACTCCTTAAAGTTCTAAGTACACGGGACTTATTTATCTACAAAAGCGACAACAGTTTCAAAGATGGTAGTAGCTTCTCACATTCTCTAAGGTAGCCCTCTCCAAAGGGGCCGCTTAGGTGGGTTTCACACTTACGAGGTGGTAGCTCTTTCTACCGGAGTAGTATCTTTCACTCATCCTATGAGATAGCTCTTTCTCTCATTAGGGCATAGCTAGTATCCGACTTATGAGAGTAGCTTCATACTTCATAGGTGGTAGCTCTTTCCACCCAACAAGCACAAATAACCAATAAAACTAAACTTTTTTTTTTTTGGAACTCAACACAAGAAATAACTATAACTAGTCCCTTTAACATTAAACTTGAGTTTCCAAAAGAGTCTAATAAGTGAGTAGTGTAACAAGTATAAAACGGGCAAAAATTCCTAGACATTCAAGCAAAACTAGAGCATGACAACATTCAATGTTAGAAATTCTCCTAAACTGTAGAATACAATCCTTGCAACTAAGGTGAACCACCATTGGCTATGTGAGCATATATCAATCAAGAATAATAGAAAAGAATATGTGCACTATGAAACTCCACCCCACACTTAAGTCGTACATTGCCCCCAATGTACACAGGAAAGCTCAGTCAAAATATATATATCATTCAAAAGCAAATGTGGGAGAAGCAATCCAAACAATACTCGCCTGACTCCTAGTGTTGCATTTGATGAAGCTAATTCCATGGGGGTAGTGTTTCGATGGGTTGCAGGACAAATGATGAGGTGACGTCTCGCTCTAAGATCTGATCTACTGTAATACGTCAAAACGTGCCATGAACTCTGTGTACTGAGTGGCCTGAGTAGCCCTAATCTCTCCAATCTAGGCTTGAGCCTCCGCTACCTCAGTTCATACCACCCCCAAAGTGCTCTCGAGCCTCTGAAAGCGATCATAAGCTTGAGATGGTGAAAACATACCCACGGGGGGTGGTGAAAACATAAGCTTGAGATGTACTCTGCCATGATGTGCCGTAAGTGAATTGATACGCGCTGCACCATCGAGTACAAATACAGTAGTTCATGACGGCTCAGAACACCAGTGCTATCACCACGGCCATTTTGCGACCTACTCGTTATAGCATGTAAATATCTGTATGCAGGTCAGGAAAGGCATGTGGCCTTGGACACCCCCAGCTCGTACTGACCCTGACCACATAGCACTCTGTAAGCTCTCTGCAGGGTCAAGGTTCCAGGATAATCAGTCGGTAACTGAGAGTACTCTTCTGTATCTGTAAATGCCTCCTCCAGCTTCCTACTACTAGCATCTCATCAATTTTATTAGCCAGCTCGTCACCCCGCTGAATATCTCTCAGCACTTGCAAATCCGCAAAACAAGTCTGACCAAAACCGAGTGCTGAAAGTCTCTCAAATCGAGTCTGATGCTCGGGATTTGAGAAAAACAAGTGTAGTGGCTCTGGTGGGGTGACTCTGAGATGCTTTACTACGTTCTTCACGCGAGGTGCCATATCTGTCGTCCAAAAGAAGAAAATGACCAAAGCAGCTCAAACGCAGTATACTGCAGAATTCCACCTGCCCTTGTGGAAATTACCCACGCCTGTGTGGATCTGCAGGGTGTGAAATTACCCATGCATTGTAAAAATGAAAATTCGCAATTAAAGATATTTAATCTGTGAAAAACAAGAGTTGGCAAAGAAAAGAGGATAAAAAGCTTACCGAAGAAATAAATGTGAAAATTTTGAAAATTGGTAAGATATGTGAAGCAAAATCCTCCAAAACGACGATAAGCAGTCGAAAAGATGATCGGAAGTAGTTTTCAGGTGACTGGAGATGAAGAATGAGACGGATCACAAGATTTTTAAGGAAAAAATCGCGTCTCTTGGAATTTTGTGCATCCACACGGGCGTGCGGAAAATACCCACACCCGTACGCTTCATTACAAGAGAGCCACAGGAGTGCACACACGCCCCTTTGCGCTCCCGGGAAAACACTCCTTTGACTCTGACTGCTCTCGCACGGGCGTGTGGAAAATACCCACGCCCGTGCTTCCGATCCACAGGGTAGCCGCACGCCCCTCTGGCTTCTCTGGACACCCGAGAAAAATACCAAGTGTTCCACACGCCCGTGCTGAAATTCCGCACGGGCGTGGACATTCACATGCCCATCTTGCAGGGGCAGCCACATGCCCTGTGTCTTCTCGGGATGGAGAGAACTCCTCTGCATAGTTTCCCACGGGCGTGTGGAAATTACCCACACCCATGTGTAGTTCACTAGGTCGCCCACAGGGGTGAGTCCACGCCCTGTGTGCTCTCGGGATAATCTGCCCAACTCTGCAGGAATGCACATGCCCGTGGGGAAATTACCCACGGGCTTGTGCCAGTCACATGGTCGTTCACAAGGGCAGCCACACGCCCTTGTGCCTTCTCTGGCTGAGCTCACAGTGCAGCTCCACGGGCGTGCGGAAATTCCACAAGCCCATGTGTTTTCTCTGGATGACTTACAAAAATCTGCAGGCTCCGCAAAAAATTTTTGAACATGTTTCCACACTCAGAGCCTGCTCTATTATGCAAATTTTACTAGTGAAAAACATGAAATAGAGCTCCAACGACCATACTTGCCAATTCCACTTGAAAACACACAATGACTTTAAAAACCCACAATAAAATCGCAGCACAAGCATCATAAAAATCAAGACAACAACACTTAACAATTTATTCATGCAAACAACCTAACTAAAAATAAGAAAACAGTAAACACTTGGGTTGCCTCCCAAGAAATGCTTGTTTTACGTCAATAAGCTTGACGTACCTTGTCTTACCTCACGGGGGTTCATAGATGAAGGTTGCCCTCTTACCCATAGCTTGAAAGCATGATGTGCAAAGTCTCTTGAGGGTAGAGGGTGTATTATCGGGATTGGGACCGCCTAGCAATGGTTCATCCAACTTCTTTGATTCACGGACGTCTCCAACAGCCTTGGAGTGTTTCCGGTGGTGTCTCCTAGCCCTCTTCATTTTCGTGAGCACCTTCTTCAAGATCCCCGGCGTAGATGGTACTTTTTCCGTCGATCCAAGCATCATTACATCTTCATGTCCCTCTTCTTGGTCGAACAAACCATCATACAGATCCAGATTGAATATTTCCTACATGTATTCATCAATAATCTCATCAATAGTGTCTAAAAATATAACGTATCATCGAAGTCAAGAGAATGCCGCATGGCTTCAGTAAGGCGGTACGTGAGCTTGTCATCTCCAACTCTCAATGTGAGCGCTCCGCCGTCCATGTCAATCAGTGCTTTGGAAGTCCACAAGAACGGTCTCCCAGGTATCAAGGGTACATCCGCATCCTCATCGACATCTAGCACTACAAAGTCAACCGGAAAAATGTACTTGTCCACCTCGACAAGCACGTCTTCAATAATGCCTCTCAGATGTCGCACTGTTCGGTCCGCTAGTTGCAAAGTCATCCGAGTAGGCCTAGGCTTGCTCAAGCCTAGCTTTTCAAAGAAGGTGTATGGTATGACGTTGATACTGGCCCCTGAGTCCACCAATGCCATTTCTTCACCTAGATTGCCAATATTACACAGAATGATGAAGCTTCCCGGGTCTTTCTTCTTGTTCGGCTTGTTCTTTTGCAACACTGTCGAGCATGAAGCATCTAAAATCACTGAAGCAGTTTCCTCCAACATCCTCTTGTTAGACAACAAGTCTTTCAAGAACTTCACATACTTAGGCATTTGGGCCAATGTCTCAACAAAAGGAATATTAATGTGGAGTTGCTTGAACAAACTCAGGAACTTCTTGTATTGTTCATCCCCTTGGTCATTTTTCAATCTAGAGGGATAAGGGATTCTTTGCTTGAAAGGTGGGGGTGCCACATCTTTCTCCTTGCTTGTACCCTCTTCTACCTCTACAACCTCGGGTGCGTGTTCTTTTGGCTTCTCACTCGGAAGCCTACCTTCAACATCACGACCACTTCTCAAAGTGATCGCCTTCACGTGCTCTCTAGGATTGGTCTCAGTATTGCTCGGCAAGCTTCCATGTGGCCTTTCAGAGAGAGACTTCGCAATTTGCCCCACTTGATTTTCAAGATTATGCAACGAGGCGGTGTGGTTGCAAAGTGTAGACTCGACTGATTCAAACCCTGTATTTGCAGTTTGTATAAATCTAGTTAAGTGCTTCTCTAGGTCACTCATTCGGGTCTCCAAACATGAGACTCTGTTTTCCACCTGAGGGGCTTGTTGTTGTTGTTGGAAACCCGGTGGCCCCATAGCCTTTTGTGGACCTTGATTACTCCATGAGAAATTGGGATGATTCTTCCAACCCGGATTGTAGGTATTGCTATATGGGTTTCCTTGAGGTCTCATGCTATTACCTACAAAATCAACATTCTTCACCGAAGAAACATCACCAATAGAGATCAGGCAATCGGAGGGAGCATGTCGTCTACCACACCCGGTGCAATTAGTCACGGTCGCCACTCTATTTGAATTTAGAAGATCTAACTTCTTACTCAAATTTATCACTTGGGCCGCCAATGAAGTTACCGCATCTATCTCATTGAGACTTGCCACCTTTTTCTTCTCCCTAGCATTCCATTGGTAGCTATTTAACCCCATATCTTCAATCAACAGACGGGCCTCATGGGGGGTCTTGCTACCTAAGGTACCTCCTGCTGTCGCATCCAAGAGTTGCCTTGTACTCAGGTTCAAACCATTGTAAAAGATTTGAACAATCATCCACTCCGGGAATCCATGTTGCGGGCACTTTCTCAGGAGCTCCTTGAACCTTTCCAATGTCTTGAATAGAGACTCCAATTCCAACTGAATAAAGGATGAGATCTCGACCTAGAAAAGCTTCCACCATCTCCTCCCACGTGGTAATTGACCCTCTAGGTAACGAGTGTAGCCACTACTTCGCTCCCCCCTTTAGGGAAAATGGGAAGGCTCTCAATTTGATGGCATCATCTGTCACCCCATTTATCTTCAGCATATCACACACCTCAAGAAAGCTCTCTATGTGACTGTTTGGATCCTCATCGATCAAACCATTGAATTGTGCGAATTGCTGCAACATGTGGATGAATGCCGGCTTTAGTTCGAAGTTCTGAGTTGTAATCGGGGGACGCACAATACTCGACTGTGTCCCCAATACTGAAGGTCTGGCATAATCGGATAATGTTCGTTGTTGCTCATTCTGTTCTGCCATGTTTTCAGATTCTTCTACTTCCAAATCAGCTGGATTAGACTGTTCTTGTACAGGCTCTTTCCCTTTTCTTCTAAGTGTACGTTCAAGCTCAGGATCTCCTTCAATCAATGTTGAGGGATTCCCTCGGGTCATAACCTGGAGCTACACCCAAAAAGAAGGAAAAAGAAATCAGAACAATGATAGAATAAGAAGATAGGAAATAGAATGTATGGTGAAATAGCTAAGAAAATAAAGTGCAAAGTATCTCTAAACGCCTATTCCCCTGCAACGGCGCCAAAAACTTGACAAGATCCCCTTGAGTATATCCCGGAAGTGCACGGGTTTGTCGAATTAATAATCCAGGATGAGTGGGTATCGAATCCACAGTGAATAGGGAATAAAAATACTTAATTCAATTCTTAGCTATTTGAAAGATCAATGATGATAAGTTTGACAATGATTCAATTCTCAACAATAAAAACAATAAGTAAGAGAGCAAAAGTAAAGAAGGGGGTAAGGCAATCGATAAAGATGGGGTACCCGGATAATGCTCCGCCTAGAATAATTGTTTCAAGTGCAAGAATCCTCTATTATGCTTCCTAATCCATGTAATCGTGAGTCGTGGAAATCCTTAACTACATAGTCCCAAATCTAAGGCCAACTATGCCTAACTCTATACATGTCCCAGAGGAGAGATTAGATAACTTCTCAACATAGCACTCGTATAGAGTTGCAATGAACTCTAGGGATTCCAAGTGATAAATCTCTTCCTAATTATAGACCTAACAGTTTGGTCCAGGTGGAAGGTCCCTAACCACGATTAAGCCCTAGATACTAGGATCACCTCAACGCTTCACTCCGTTCACGCGCAACTAAGCCCCAGCGGAAGTTCATCCGTTAGACCATTCACTCTATTATGACTACAAAGAACTCGAGGAATGGAGGTAGAATCTATCACGTCGGAGGGGAAAGGGGACGCTCCTGTACCTCTCGACTCACCCTCTCAACCCTCTCCAACCTAGCTTTGTCTAACGCTCATGGTGTGTCACTCACTCACAAGGTTACCACGAGAACTCTCAACCCCTAGTGTCACTCTAGGGGAAATGTTCATACAATCAAGCATTCAAGGTTGGAACTCACAATAAACATCAATTAATTGAAAGCATAATAAAGAGATTCAATGAAACGAATACATCCTAGAGTTCACAAATACCCAAGTACCCACTAGGGGTTTCGCTCTCCATGGAGCTAAGTACAATCAAAGAAATAGAATGTAAAAGTAATGAATCCATAAAGAAACCCCCTCGATAGTCGTATCGATGGTCTTGTGGAAAGTTCTCTACTCGTCGTCCAAGGATTCCCTCATTCGGTATAGGATCCGCCTCGACGGAAGCTCCCCTAGCAACTTTCTTCCTAAGAAATGATGATGTTAGAGCCATAGAACCTTTACAAAACCTTGGCCAATACCCCTCAAAACCCTAGCCAAAGCCCTCTCTCAAGTTGGGGAAAAGATGGAGAAAAGAATACTAAAATCGGGGTTGATTCGGCTTTAAATAGAGCTGGAATCTGGAGACTGCACGGGCATGGATGCTTCAAGCGCCCGTGCGGAATTTCCACATGAGAGTTTATAATTTCCACACGCCCGTGTGGATTCTTTGAACTCCTTTTTTTTCGGCCGGCTGTGAACAGTGCTGCTACAGTGTTTACTACCGTGTTGCTACGGTGCTCTACTACAGTATCCGGCCTAAATAGCTTCCCGAATCCATACTTTCATCTGAGTAATGCAAACAGGCACACGTTCACATCGTGGATCACTTGCTTTTTCTATGATAGGCAAGGTTGTAGAGCTCTTGTTCTATGTGCATAAATCGGAATGCTCGAGTCTGACTGCCTTTGTGCCCCTCTAAATGGATGTGCCAAACTCAAATATGAGGAGATTGGCACACACTCTAGCATCTCACATCTGACCTATGTCTTCGCGTTTGAACCTTAGCAAGATTTCCTCCAAAATCGGTGCATTGTGATCCACATTGGCTTCTTTCCTTCATACTCGGCCTCACAACCCTACCTGCATAAAAGTAACATAAAAACACACATATTAGTGTAAAACCCGAGAAAAGTAATGCTCAACATAAGTAATGAACGCTTCTCATTCATACCGCACAAGCACTTATCATGAACGTGTGCCCGTTTGCATTACCCCGATGAAAGTATGGATTTGGGAAGCTATTCAGGCCAGTTACTGTAGCAAAAATTTAGCAAGGTACCGCAGCAGCACTGTTCATAGCCAGCCGAGAAAACAAGAATTCAGAGGATCCACACGGGCTTGTGGAAATTATCCATGCCCGTGTGGAAATTCCACATGGGCGTGTGAAAAATCCACAGGCTCGTGTAGTCGCCCGATTCCAGCCCTATTTAAAGCCGATTCAGCCCCGATTTCAGTATTCTTTTCTCCATCTTTTCCCCAACTTGAGAGAGGGCTTCGGCTAGGGTTTTGAGGGGTATTGGCTAGGGTTTTGGAGAGGTTCTATGGCTCCGACATCATCATTCCTTAGGAAGAAGGTTGGTAGGGGAGCTTCCGTCGAAGCGTATCCTATACCGGTTAGAGGACTTTCCACAAGACCATCGACATGACCATCGAGGGGGTTTCTTTATGCATTCATTGCTTTTACATTCTATTTCTTTGATTGTACATAGCTCCATGGAGAGCTAAACCCTAGTGGGTACTTGGGTATTTGTGAACCCTAGGATATATTTGTTTCATTGAATCTCTTTATTATGCTTTCAATTAATTGATGTTTATTGTGAGTTCCAACCTTGAATTCTTGATTGTATGAACATTTCCCCTAGAGTGACACTAGAGTTGAGAGTTCTTGTTAGTAACCTTATGAGTGAGTGACACACCCCGAGCGTTAGACAAAGCTAGGTTGGAGAGGGTTGAGAGTGTGAGTCGAGAGGTACAGGAGTGTCCCCTGTCCCCCCTGACGTGATAGATTCCACCTCCGTACCTCTAGTTCTTTGCGGTCATAATAGAGTGAATGGTCTGAGGGATGACCCTCCGCTGGGGCTTAGTTGCACGTTCAATGGAGTGAAGCGTTGAGATGATCTTAGTATCTAGGGCTTAATTGTGGTTAGGGACCTTCCACCTGGACCAAAGGGTTAGGTCTATAATTAGGAAGAGATTTATCACTTGGAATCCCTAGAGCTCTTTGCAACTCTATTCTAGTGCGAGGTTGAGAGGTTATCTAATCTCTCCTCCGGGACATGTATAGAGTTAGGCATAGTTGACCTTAGATTTGGGACTATGTAATTAAGGATTTCCACGACTCACCATTGCATCGATTAGGAAGCATAATAGGGGGTTCTTGCACTTGAAATAATTATCTTAGGCGGAGCATTATCCGCGTACCCCATCTTTATCGATTGCCTTACCTCCTCCTTTTCTCGTGCACTCTTACTTGTTGTTTTTACTTTTGAGAATTGAATCATTTTCACACTTATCACTACTGATCTTTCACATAGCTAAGAATCAGATTAAGTGTTTTTATTCCTTATTCTCTATGGATTCGGTACTCGCTCATCCGGGATTATTACTTCAACAAACCCGTGCACTTGCGGGATATATGCAAGGTGACCTTGTCAAGCACTTATCAAACTCCCCCACACTTAAGCTTTTGCTTGTCCTCAAGCAAAAATTAAACATTTTATGCATAGATGAAGGAAATATTGGAAATGCTTGGCCTTAGGTTCACCAAAGTGTACAGAGAGAGCATTCTACAAGTAAGGAAAATTTCAACATTAAATACAAAAAATCAAAGCTCTAGCTAAAATCTTGAATAAAAAAGGACAACAAAACCGAAATCATGTACGTGTGTGAACTCACTCAAAACAACCCAAGGTATACTCCTCAAAGTTCTAAGTACAAGGTACTTATTTATCTACAAAAGTGACAACAATTTCAAAGATGGTAGTAGCTTCACACATCCTCTAAGGTAGCCATTTCCAAAGCGGCCGCTAAGGTGGCTTTCACACTTTCGAGGTGGTAGCTCTTTCTACCACAGTGGTAGCTTTCACTCATCCTATGAGATAGCTCTTTCTCTTATTAGGGCATAGCTAGTATCCGACTTATGAGAGTAGCTTCATACTTCATAGGTGGTAGCTCTTTCCACCCAACAAGCATAAATAAACAATAAAACTATTTTGTTCTTTCTTCTCATTTTCCATTGTTTTTTTTTTTCAGAATTTAACACAAGAAGCAACTATAACTAGTCCCTTTTACATCGAACATGAGTTTCCAATAGAGTTTAAAAAGTGAGTAGTGCACTGAGTGTAAATTATGTAAAAATTCCTAGAAATTCAAGCAAGAACTAGACCATGAAAACATTCAATGTTAAAATTTCTCCGAAACTCAAGAATACAATCATTGTAACTAATGTGAACCGCCATTGGCTATGTGAGCATGTATATCAATCAAGAACAATAAAAAGGATGTGTGCACTATGAAACTCCGCCCCCACAGTTAAGTTGTACATTATCCTCAATGTACATATTCAAGCTCACTCAAAATATATATTAATGAAGAATATATGTGGGAGAAGCAATCAAAACAATACTCCCATTTCTCCTAGTGTGACGTTTGATGGAGCTAAGTCCTTGGGAGTAATGTTTCGACAGGTTGTGAAGCTTACACGGCCAAGTGACAAAGCACTTTGGCCGTGCCCATGACAAAGTATCAATTCCCAAGATGACAAGACCATCTGCACGCATACATGAGGGGGTTCAGTGAAGCTCAATAAAACAAAAATAACTCGAGTATATGTAAAAGATAGACAATGAATACAACTCGAGAGACAAAATGAAAATAAACTAAGAAGGGGAACCCTTTTTGAGTCAACAAGTCTAAAATAAAATGCAAAATAAAGAAAATGCAGAAAAATAAAGTCAAATGTCGGTGTCACACTCTGTTGACTTCTCTGCTGCTGTTGGTGGTGGAGAAGCACATGTTGGATCTTGTGGTGCGAGAATAGGTGATGGGGATACTAGAGGTGCCGAGGAAGCCTGAGGAGTCCTCGGACGCAAGACAAATGATGAGGCGACGTCTCGCTCTAAGATCTGCTATAACACGTCAAAACGTGCCATGAACTCTGTGTAATGAGTGACCTGCGTAACCCTAATCTTGGCAATCTCTGCTCGAGCCTCAGCCACCTCTGCCCGTATCACTCCTATCGCATTCTCGAGCCTCTCAAAGCGATCATGGGCATGAGATGGTGAAAACATACGCACGGGGGGTGCATCCTCTGCCGCCGGAGGTGCCTTGGTGTCCATCGATCTTTGGTCGAGGCTCGAGGGCGGTGGGAAGCCCTCGAGCATGATCACCCTCATCCTCAGTTATCTCTTGAGCTGATAGCACCAAAGTATAAACTCCTGTCCAAACTCTGCGGACCATGCCCATCAATCTCAGTGTCTCTAAACTCAGTGGGGTAGGTATACTCGTCTTCTCAGCCCCACGAATAGAATCCAAGAGACCCACGGCCAACACTAATCTCGTAATGTAGGGGCCCGAGAAGATCGCTCCCAGTCTAGCATAATGCCCCTAACGTCTGATGTACTCTGCCATGATGTGTCCTAAGTGAATCGGTATGCGCTGAACCATCGAGTACAAGTATAGAAGCTCCTGCCGACTCAGAACACCAGTGCTATCACCACGGCCATTCACCGACCTACTCATGATGGCATGTAAATATCTGTATGCAGGTCGGGAAAGGCACGTGGCCATGGACACCCCCGGCTCTCTACGGTTTCAAGGCTCCAGGATAATTAGTCGGTAACTGAGTGTACTCCTCAGTGTCTATGAATGCCTCCTCATACAAGCAAGGCAGAACTGAAAACTGAGTGACACTCAAGCTATGGTGGTGTCCAAGTGCTCTAAACTGAATGGTGTAAAAACTGTCGAAGCTCACGTAAGATCTATCAAACTCGAATGATGATAGCACCTCCAGTGCAAATTCTCGGATGACTGACTCTCTAATCATCAATAACTATCTCCAACCACCTGCTAAAATGAGATCCTCGACCTCATCAGTGAGGTCATCTCCCTGCTGTAGATCTCTCAGTAAACTCGTGTCTAGGAATCGAGTCTGTCCAAACCAGAGTCTCAACAGGCGCTCATAGTGAACCTGATGCTCTGAAATCGTGAAACTCTTGCCCTCAGGCTTAGGGCATGACTCACACGGCCTCTTATCAGCTTGCTTCTTTGACCGAGGTGCATAATTTGCAAAATTTGAAACGAAATCGATCAAACAAGTTGATAAACTAACGCTGCAAAAATCCACACGGTCGTGTGGATCCACGGGCGTGAAAGCCACACGGTCGTGCCTTAAAACTCCAAAAATACACCATGAAATTACCTTTTCTTCATTCTAAAATATAAATAATCTTTCGAATTGAAGAGACGAAGCATTTTTCAGTAAATTAATCGATGGAAACCATGAATTGGCAAAGAAAATGATAAATAGAGCTTACCGACGAGATGGGATGAGAAAATGACGGACTAGTTGATGGAGATCTTGTTCTATGTGCATAAGTCAGAATGCTTGAGTGTGACTGCCCTTGTGCCCCTCCAAATGGTTGTGCTAACTCAAATACGAGGAGGTTGGCACACACTCTAGCATCTCACACCTGACCTACGTCTTCACGTTTGAACCTTAGAAATATTTCCTCCAACCCGACCTGCACGAAAGTAACATAAAAACACACATGTTAGTGTAAAAACCCGAGAAAAGTAATGCTCAACATAAGGATAGAATGCTTCGCATTCATATCACACAAGCACTTATCAATGCCCCTGTATCTTCACGGGATGACGAGAGCTCCTCTGCAGAGATTCATACGGGCATGTGGAAATTACCCACGCCCATGTGGTTTTCACAAGGTCACCCACAGGTGCAAGTTCACGCCCCTGTGCGCTCTTGGGATAATTTGAAAAACTCTGCAGGAAATCACACGCCCGTGCGGAAATTACCCACAGGCATGCGATATTCGCATGGTCGTTCATAGGTGTAGCTGCACGCCCATATGCCTACTCTGGATGAGCTCGCAATATAAATCCACAGGCATGCAGAAATTCCACATGGCCGTGGATTTTCACTGGATGCCTTAGAAAAACCTGCAGGCTCTGCAAAAACTTTCTGAACATGTTTACACACTCAAAGCCTACAGTAGTATGCAAGTGTTACTAGTGAAAAACATGGAATAAAGATCAAATGACACAACTTCGCCAATTCCACATCAAAACACATAAGTGTGACAATGATTCAATTGTCAAAAGTAAAAAAAACACAAGTAAGAGAGCACGAGAAAGGAGGAGGTAAGGCAATCGATAAAGATGGGGTACTCGGATAATGCTTCGCCTAGGATAATTGTTTCAAGTGCAAGAACCCTCTATTATGCTTCCTAATCAATGCAATGGTGAGTCGTGGAAATCCTTAAATACATAGTACAAAATCTAAGGTCAACTATGCCTAACTCTATACATGTCCTAGAGGAGAGATTAGATAACATCTCAACCTCGCACTCGAATAGAGTTGCAATGAGCTCTAGGGATTCCAAGTGATAAATCTCTTCCTAATTATAGACCTAACCCTTTGGTCCAGGTGGAAGGTCCCTAACCACGATTAAGCCCTACATACTAAGATTACTCAACGCTTCACTCGGTTGCACGCACAACTAAGCCCCAGCAGAGGGTCATCCCTTAGACCATTCACTCTATTATGGCCGCACAGAATTTGAGGAACAGAGGTAGAATCTATCATGCCGGAGGAGAAAGGGGACACTCCTGTACCTCTCAACTCACCCTCTCAACCCTCTCCAACCTAGCTTTGTCTAACGCTCGTGGTGTGTCATTCACTCACAAGGTTACCAACAAGAACTCTCAACCCTAGTGACACTCTAGGGGAAATGTTCATACAATCAAGTATTCAAGGTTGGAACTCACAACAAACATCAATTAATTGAAACCATAATAATGAGATTCAATGAAACAAATACATCCTAGGGTTCACAAATACCCAAGTACCCACTAGGGGTTTAGCTCTCGATGGAGCTAAGTACAATCAAAGAAATGGAATGTAAAAGCAATGAATCCATAGAGAAACCCCCTCGATAGTCGTGTCGATGGTCTTATGGAAAGTTCTCTACTCCTCATCTAAGGATTCCCTTGTCCGGTATAGGATACGCTCGACAGAAGCTCCCCTACCAACCTTCTTCTAAAGGAATGACGATGTCAGAGCCATAGAACCTCTACAAAACCCTAGCAAATACCTCTCAAAATCCTAGCCGAAACCCTCTCTCAAGTTGGGGAAAAGATGGAGAAAAGATTGCTGAAATCGGGGCTGAAATCGGCTTTAAATAGGGCTGGAATCGGGCATCCACACGGTCCTGTGGATTTTTCACACGTCCATGTGGAATTTCCACACGGGCATGGGTAATTTCCACACGCTCGTGTGGATACTCTGGAATTGTGATTTTCGGCCGGCTGTGAACAGTGCTACTATAGTACCTGGCCTAAAATATTTCCCGAGTCCATACTTTCATCAAGGTGACGCAAACGGGCACACATTCACGTCGTGGATCGCTTTGCTTCTTTAATGACGGACAAGTTGGTGGAGATCTTGTTCTATGTGCATAAGTTGGAATGCTTGAGTGTGACTGTCCTTGTGCCCTCCAAATGGTTGTGCTAACTCAAATACGAGGAGATTGGCACACACTCTAGCATCCCACACCTGACCTATGTCTTCGCATTTGAACTTTAGCAAGATTTCCTCCAAAATCGGTGCATTATGATCCATATTGGTTTCTTTCCTTCATACTCGGCCTCACAACCCTACCTGCAAGAAAGTAACATAAAAACACATATATTAGTGTAAAAATCCGAGAAAAGTAATGCTCAACATAAGGAAAGAATGCTTCGCATTCACATCACACAAACACTTATTAGTAATCATTAATATTCAAGTAGTTAAAGCATACAAAACCACATAATTCAACATCCCAGGGCACCATGGAGGGTTAGCCCTTCATGGATGGGTATAATAAGAAAGACATAGATGAATGGCAAGAGAAAGAAGACATGACACCCTTCTACTCATGCTGATCTTCCTTGTCGAGCTTCATATGCTCAATCCCACTTCTCTTATACCATTGACTCCTCCTTTATCCCCCTAGACTGTGTGGTGAAGCTTGATCTTCGCCCTCTTCAATATCTTCCTGGTGGAGAGTTGAGTCCTCGAACAAAAATGAGGGCAAACCCTAAAAACTGGAGTCATAAAGGGTTGTCTTCGAGCTTGACACGGTCTAAGCATGATCGTGCTTATACCGTGTTTCCATGGCAGCTTTTGAGTGAGTCGGCTAAGTGTTTGCCTGTGATTTTCAGTGGGATAAATCGCTATCATGCTTGGTGCATGTTTCCATAAGCTTTGATAAGTGCTTAAGTAGACATATTTTTATATATGTTTTACATGCATCGAGCATCATTTTTACCATGGTTCATGTCTTATGTTGTGTATTTGGTGTTCTTTTGTGTAATTAAGTTGTGAATGCCTTGAAGAATTAAAAGGGAGCAAAGATAGGCTATAAAAGCATAATGTTGAGAGTTTTTGTGTAATTCAAAGACCAAGACATGAGAGGAGTTCATGAATGTGAAGATGTGTGCCAACTTCCAAGGAGATTCAAGTCACAATTCACTAGTTGGAAGGGCACAAAGGCTATCACATCATCATGTTCCTTCTCTTTGTGAAGATTGCAAGATCACTCGAAGATGCGTCGATGAAGAACAAGTTTTATAGCCTACCACATGATCATGTGGCTGACTATGTGGCCTCAAGAGGTCAATGTTTGGACTGTGTTTGTGAAAAAATAATGTAGCAAAACACTGCAGCAATTTTTTTTGTAGCAGTATTATAGCAAAGACACTATTAATACACCGTGTGGAATTCCTGTAGCCCACATGGGCGCGTGGGGGCACGTGACATGGGCGGTTTTCGGCTATAAATAGGCCGTTTTGGCCTATTCTTTGACAACTTTTGTACGGCTCTTAAGGGGTGAGGCGGCTAGAGTTTGGAGAGGAGGTCTTTGCCAATTTAGAGGGTTTTCTTCAGCAACTTTGATAGTTTCCTTCAGCATTATAGCACTTGGGAAGCCTCCGGCGACCTAGCTTCAGAGAGGAATCGTTCAAGACATTGAACTACCCATCAAGGCCAATTATCATGAATTCAAGGGGGTTTTCTCTATGGTTTTTGTGGCTTTTCATTGTATTAATCATTGTTTTTTAACTTGCACATGGAGGGCTAAAACCTTGTAGGTATTTGGGATTGTGAACCCTATGATTCTCATCTTTTGTGGATTTGCTTTGTGTTTATATTAAATTTGAGTTTGATTAAGTTTCAATCTTGATTGTCTAATGCTTGCTTGCCTTATTGATCCTATGGTTATTTGGTTTGCATGACTTGTTGCCTTGGTGAAAGAGAGGTCTCCATTATGGTTAGAACCTCAATATTGAAGAGGGTTGATAGGGTGAGTCATGAGATAGTGGAGCATCCCCTTTCCCCTCCGATTGGTGTATTCTATCTCCATATTCCATAGACTCTATGCAACCATATTTGGTGTGAGGCATGAGATTGATAGATTTCTTCACCTGGACCTTATAGGGGGTTATGGATCTTTCGCCAGGAATTAAGGTTGGATCTATCTTTAGGAATTGGATACAAATTTTGGAATCCCTAGAGTGTTTTGTGGTCATATGTGGTGTGAGGTGTTGAGATTGATCGATTTTTCCATAAAGACCTCGTAGGGGCCTAGTATCGGTGTTCTGGAGGTCGAATCTGATTATATTTGGATTTTCATGGCTTAACTTACTCATCATGGAAACACTTTGCATATCCGGTAACTTATACTTGAATCATAGGGGGAGCATTGCCCGAATACCCCACTTTTACCGATTGAGATCTTCCTCTATTTTACCCTTGCATATTCATCTCCGGTATTCATTTTTTTTTAGCATTAGATCACCACATCATTCCATTTGTTATTAGGCTAGATAGCGGAGAAGAAGTTAGTACTAGTAACCATGTTTCCTATGGATTCGACTACCTGACTCACTGGGTATTTTATTAATTCGACACCCGTGCACTTGCAGTCCACACACGCTTATTTGGATGCATCAAGTTTTTGGCGCAATTGCTGGGGAACAAGATACTAGAAACGCTAGGACTTTGTTGCTCTAGCCATTTATCTTTTTCTTATTATTTCTCTATTTCGCACTCTCTTTTTCTCCCATCATTCTCACAAGTTTTTATTTTGTTTTTATCTATTTCACTCTAATTTCTTCCGCCATTCTCATTTGTTTTATTTTCTCTTGTGTTACAGTTTTTTGCATGGAACTTGAATGATGATTGATCCACTTATAGATTTATGTTTGCAGGTTGATGCGGTTACTAGAAAAATTGATCGACTTGTTAGTGTTCATCAACAATACAATCCATGTTACAACACATATCATCCAAATCAAAGGAGCTATAGATGGACGACTATGGGAAACACCTTAAGAATAATTTTAGATGGATGAGAAGTTTGAAGAGGATGTACTTCAGTTGGAAAGAGTGTTACCGAGATTTATTCAAGCAACTGATGCCTATTTCCAAAATATTGAGGCCACTTTAAGTTGTCAAGAGATCTACATCAAAAATCTTGAGCATCAATTGGGAGAAATCTTGGATATGCTTGCAAAGGAATAAGAAGAATTTGAACAAGCAAGCCAAATGTCTTCGTGACATGATGAGGCCATGAACAACATTGAAGAAGTTGGGCAAATTGAGTACACTGGTGCAGAAAATGAAAAGAAAGAAGTTAAATACCATTTTGAGATTTTAGATTTTGCGAATGAAGATTACGCTTGTGAGCGAGAAAATTTTCAAGGGAATTTGCTAGTGTCATGTTCCTTTCAAGTTAAAAATACACAAGAAGAAGCAAAGCCTAAGGTAATGGAACAAGCATCTCTCTTTGGGATTGATTAACTCATACAATGCAAGAAAGAGGTTTTGGGAAGGGAATAAGATGTGGGTAGTAGTTGAAGCCATCCAATGACCCACTTGTGTTAAGCTTGGACAATTCCCAACCCAAATTGTTTCCTTGGAGGCCAAAGGTAAGATGGTTGGACTCTCCAACAAATACTCCACCTCGAAAAATAGATTTTTGGTTTAAAGGAAGTAGCTATGCAATGTCTAGCTGTGAGGAACACACTCTTTTCAAGCCTCCATAAGGTAAGGAAGAGGTATGCCAATCTTAGTGACGTAAAACAAGCGCTTCATGGGAGGCAACCCAAGTTTTTAATTGTTTTTTAGCTTAGATTTTTATTTTTGTAGTAATAAATTCATGAGTGTTGATTGCTTCCCCACAAGTGTACAAGATCGCCAAGTAATACCCTGTGAGTGACACAGGGGTCATATTCCATGAGGCCAAAGAAGTATTATTACTCACTCTTCATCTATTATCTAGCCTATAATTATTAGTAGGAAGAACAAATAAAGCGAAATAAACTAGACCTAAGCTAATCCTACGGCCTGGGAACTAACACACATAAATAAATAAACAAAGGAGTGTTAAGCAAGAGAAGGCGGTGTTTGGACAAAGAATCCCCTTAGGGTTGTAATTAAGTCCCAAACTTGGATGGTTTAAAGTGTATTGATGGCATTTAAGACCAAGAGATCTCATAAATAGGTTAACTCCAATTTCTAGGCATGTCAAGACAAGAATCCCCTTTCAATCTCTCGACATGTCAGGACAAGAATCCCTTGCATTGGAGGGCTACCAACACCTAATCTCTCGGCATGTCAGGACAAGAATCCCCTTTCAATCTTTCCTAGATCTAGTATACGTGAGTAGGTCACATGTACACATACAACTCATAAAAGAATTACGGGTCTCTCCATACATGTAAATCTAGACATGAAAGCATGAAAGATTGAATCTGAAACAACCATCAAATTAAATAACTAACAACATCACAAGTTCATACACAAGAATGCACCCTAGGGTTCATCCACATCAAAACACCAAAATAAGTTAATCCCTCATGATGAGGGATACTTACACAACATACAGACAATAAAGAAGCAAGAAAACTCCCTCTACGATCTTGATCTCCTTCAGTCGATGAAGCTTCAAATGGTGATGCAATGGTGGCTTAGATCTTCACTCCAACTCCTTCTCATTTGTCCCTCTCTCTCTTGGTGATGAAGTGTGCTCGTTTACCACAAGGGACGTTACCGGAAGATGGCTGAAGGCCTCAAGAAAGTGGAGCGGTGGCGGCTCAAGAGGCCAAGGAAAAGTCTCCTTTCATTACCCTACAAATGTGCTTTAATACCCCCTAAAAACCATGCCATACCGGGTCCACATGGAGTCAATGAGGGTGGCCATACTAGGTCAATGAGGGGATCATTGAGGCAGTATGAACCAAGCAAAAATGTATTCTTCTCTTATAACTGTGTCCATACTTGGTCCATGACATCCTCATTGAGGCAGTATTTCCTCAATCAATTCTCGTCTTGAAAATTCTCCAGTTGCTACAGTGGTTGTTACAGTGATTTTATTCCGACACCATTGCTACAGTACTCCAACTATAATAATATGCTATAGTAAATACGGTACAGTACTGCAACCTTGTTTTCTTCTCTTTCTCCACCCAAATAGTATCTTCATGTCTACCATGGCGTTTTCATGCCATGTGAAGCAAATAATACGCGATTAAGCATAAAACAGGTATCAATCCTTACAAAAGTACATGCTAACAATAACAAATACATATTTTAAATACGTACATTTAGACACTTATCAAATATCCCCACACCTAAGGGTTTGCTTGTCCCTAAGCAAACAAATCATGAAAAATGAAAATAATGATAAATGGCTAAATGTATTACCTCCAGCGCAAATAAATATAAGAATCTACAAGCACTGGAAAATGATATACAGATAATCAGTAACAAATAATAAGTGTAACAAAAAGATTCTGTCTCACCCCTTTTACGTCTGTGCCATGTCTGTGAACCTTGTATTTCATCTGCCCTGCCCTGGCCCAGCCTACTAACTTCAATCAGTACAGATCTAAATGCTAATCACTCCATATGCAAAGAGTACTGAGTCTTAAAATGATAAATGTTGCTTCAATGAATAGTCAAGATCCTTCTAACTCTTAAACTTGAACTAACTCCCTTTTTCTTCTCAAAACCTTTGGTAGGCAGTCAGAAAGATCACTAGGGTTTTTATTTTCATTTAATTCATCCATTGTTTTTCATTTTTTTCATTTTTCATTTTTTTTCAAGTCCGACTATCATAGACTGCACAAAAAAAATCTTTCTAGAGGGTGCACATGCTAGTTAGGCACAAGAGCCACATAACTACTCGATTATAGTCTACATAGATGCATTCATGCTTCATTGGCAAATGAATACTGACATAGACTCATTTTTTTTCTTTTTTTTCATTTACCCTAGATCATGTCTTTAGACTACACTAAATGCCACAAAACTAGGGCTAGCTCAACAAGACTTAGAAGTTCTTAAGAGTTCATTGAAATGATAGAACTTACTATTCTAAGTCCAAATACTCAAAGTTGTGTGTTAAGCATACAAGAGAGTTAGAGTAATCATGTTTGCTATTCCCAGGGCATCAACACAAGATTTAGTGCACAAGACTATACTAGAGGTAAAACAGGATTCAATAGAGTACAACAACAAATATGTAACTCACATCAATCATTAATGCATGCTAGAAGAGTCTTACAATAATGAACAAGCCATCATAGGTAACACTAGCATGCATATAATAACCCTAATACATGAAATACACCCATCCGCACACCTAGAGTTGTACATTGTCCCTCAATGTACACTAATCATGAAAAGAATGGCAATATATGTAATGAAAACAATAGAGGAGGGATGAAAATGAACTTCCCTGGTTAATCTTTGTGCATACCGTGAGATGTGAGCTGAACATAAGGTACAGTAAACTATACATGTTGGGTCTGACTTCCTCCAAATGGAAGGAGGGTTCACCAAGCTCCCCTAATGCCTTGCAAGGCATAAAGGCGACATCATCATTCCACAAAAATTTACAAAGGAGAAATAGGGAGTAATCATGCAAAAATTAAAATAAAACACAAAGAAAACACCAAAAACTAGATAATATAGGTTAAACAATAAAACAAAGTGTCCATGCTAGTCTTTGTCCTTAGAGTTAGGTTTCTCATCATAAAATGACATTTTGTTCTATAGTCTTCTTGTCCAAAAATGTGGTCATCCATGTGGTGTAAACATAACTCCATGGTTTTCTCCATCCTCAATATTCCTACAAACCATGAAAATCCCATTCAAGCATAGAGGAATCCAATATAATTCAAAATGTAGTGTAAGAGATGAAGAAACAATGACAAAAAGGATGTATAGTGTCCATACGGCCATATGGGTACTGTTTAACTTCGAAAAGAACCTCCCCAAAAACATGAAAATCAAAAATGTTTTACATAAATTCCAGGGAGACTTCATCCACAACAATCACATCACAAAAACCAAGCCAAATATATGAAAAATTCCACAAATAAGCTCCAAAAGTGCAAGAAGATAAAACTAGGGCATCAAAGAGTTTACCGATGAAACCTTGAGAAAAATTGAGTTAAACCTTTGGTAAACAATTAGATCGAAGTCTCAAAGAGGTTAGGAGGTGATCTTAGAGAAGAAATGAGAATTTTTGGCCAAGGAATGGTGGAGAAATAAGAGAGAAAATCGGGTGAGAAGAAGAACAAATGAGGAAAAAGACAAGGTGGCCAAAAAAAACTAACACACAGCTCTTGCTATAGTGCATACGACCTCAATGAGGGAATCATTGAGGCTGTATACCCTAGTTAAAAGTTTCTAGATGCGGCAGAGGGCCTCAATGAGGTCCTCATTTGAGATCGTATGCACCCAGGATACATTTTGAGCTAAAAAAATGCTTTTTCAATTGAATAAGGAAGGTTTTAATGGGATTTAGAACACCTCCAACTTGAAAGAAATGCTTAAAACTTTGATTTTATGCATGAAATACTATCAAAACATGTGTTTCTCAAGAAGATAAATGATTAAACTACAAGAAGGATGACGAGAGAAATGCACAAGGCATGCAAGCATGGACTTATTCACACAACAAAAACATAAAGGAAACACAAATACACTTAACAAGAACACAATCTACACTAACCAAAAAATATGAATACAAGAAAATGAAGAAAATTGAAGCTTGGGTTGCCTCTCAAGAAGCACTTGTTTAACGTCATTAGCTCGACATACCTCTTTCTTACATCATGGATGCTTGAAATGGTGTGTTCCTCCTGGCTAGAAGTTGCATATGAACTACCAAGAAATATGAAACATACCTTCCGGGATGGTGTCAAATTGAAGGCCAAGCATGGGTTACCTTTTGGCCTCTATGGAAAAAGCTTCGGCCGGGCATTGTGCAACTAGTATTTGGGTCTATCCTTTGTTGGTTTGAGCATTCTCCCCACTTCTACTTTGGTCCGAGTAGAATTTCCTTGGAGCTTCCTCAAAAATCTTTTTGGCCTCCAAGGGAATAGATTAGGTAGATAATTTTTCAAACTCGGCATTGGTGGTTCCTTGGGCGATGTAAACCTCCTACCCACATCTCCTTCTTCAACCATTGCCAATCTTCCATTAATTACCCACAAAAATCGTTTTGGCTTACAAGGAAAAAGTTTTGGTTGGGACGTGTCTAACATTAGCATCTGTGGGTCATTGGATGGCTTCAACCTCCTAACCATATCTTCAATTGTCCCGAATAATTCTCTTTTGTTCTTGGTGTTTTGTGTCACTTCCATGCTAAGGCTAGCTCAAGTGACATTGGTGCCACTTCTTCAACCGTTTTCACCTCCAATACACTAAAGTTCTCATCCACCTCCCTTCCATCAAATCTCTCTTCAATTTCATTGTTTTTTGTAGTTGGGAGTTCTATTTCTCATTCTTGAATTAATTGTTCAACCCAACTCTCTAACTTGTGAAGAGAAGCTTGCACCAACAAAAGTGTAGCATCGATGGCCTCAAATCGGGCATTACATTTGGCATCAAAGGCATGATGTTCGGTGGTGAGGGTATAAAATTTGGTATTGATGTCTTGAAATATTTGTTTAGTATTTATCATGAATTTTTCCAGAGCATCCTCTGCAGTAAATCTCTTTATTTGTGGTGTTTGTTGCCCTTGATACAATGAAGAACATGGGTGGTATTTCCACTGAGGATCAAAAGTTGTGCTGCATGGGTTTCCTTGTGTTCTTTGCCCTCCAATAAAATCAACTTGGGCATCAACTTTAGTGGCTGAAAATGAGTTAGAATCATTCAAATTGCCAGCCCCTTGCATTTGCCAAGAAAATTGTACCTTGCACAAAAGACAATAAAAAGAACAAAATCAAATAAAACAAGAAAAATATGTACAAAGAGTAATATGTACAAATAAAAGAAAAATGGCTAGAGCAATAGATTACAAGCATTCCTAATATTCCTTGACTTCCCCGGCGATGGCGCCAAAAACTTGATTGCTTCCCCGCAAGTGTATGGGATCACCAAGTAATACCCTGTGAGTGACACAAGGGTCACATCCACCGGGCCAAGGAAGTATTATTACTCACTCTTCATCTATTATCTTGCCTATAATTCTTTGCAAGAAGAACAAATTAAACAAAATAAACTTTCCTAAGCTAATACTACTACCGGGTAACTAACACATATAAATAAATAAACAAGGGAGTGTCAAGCAAGAGAAAGCGGTGTTTGGACAAAGAATCCCCCTAGAGTTGTTATTAAGTCCCAAACTTGAATTGTTTAAAGTGTATTGACGCATTTAAGACCTAGAGAGGTCATAAATAGGTTAACCCCAATTTCTCGGCAGCTAACCCTTAATCCGATATGAGTGTTAATCGGAATTTCTTCGGAATTAACCCACCTACGATTCCTATGAGTTCAAGGAAATCTCTAATAGGAGTAAACCTACTATCCTTTGGCTTAAACCTAGCATTAGAGGGCTACCAACACCTAATCACTCGGCATGACGGCACAAGTGCACGGGTTGCCGGGGATTAGCCATTTAGAGATACTTTGCACTTTGTTTTCTTAGCTATTTCACCATATATTCTATTTCCTATCCTCTTATTCTATCATTGTTCTAACTTTTCCTTATTCTTTTTATTGTAGGAAATGATTAGCATGTTTGAATCATTTGACACTATCATGAGAATGGTTGAACACGTGGAGCAGAAAGTTCAAACAATTACATAGCATGACATGCCGTGTTATTCTCACCATGAGCAGTGTATAACTCAACAGGCAGTAGAAGAATCGGTTGAAGAGTACATCACCAGGATTCAAGGGCAAAACGATGAATTAGATAATGTGATAAAGCATTTTGAGGAATCCACGTCGGCGTCAATGAGCGACTAGTTGGAGGAAAGTGTAGAAAGAATACTTGCTTAGTTTGATTCTTCCTATCAAGACCAGAGGCAGGAACTCTTTTACGTTGTGGTTGCTATTTCAAAAGTAGAACTATGTGGAATGGACACATTGATATCTGTTGCAGATTGTAAAGAAATAGGTACCCAGTTAGAAGAGGAGGAGAATAACTGTGAACATGAGGCAAATGATTTCGAAGAGATTGATAAATTGAAGGAGGGCGGCTTGCACCCATCAATTGTTGAACCACCAGAACTTGAGCTTAAAACTCTTCCAACACATTTGGAATATGCATTCTTAATGGAGGACTCTAAACTCTCTGTGATTGTAGCTTCAAACTTGTCTGCGAAGCAGAAGGATAAGCTTGTTAGCATGTTGAAAAAGCACAAATCAGCTATTGCATTGAAGATCTCCGACATTAGGGGTATAAATCCATCATTCTGCACTCATAAGATCCTAATGGAGGATGACTACAAATCTTTGATCCAACCTCAGTGAAGATTGAACCCGAATATAAAGGAAGTTGTTAAGGCGGAAGTAATAAAACTTTTGGATGCGGGAATCATCTATTTCATATTAGATAGTAAGTGGGTGAGCCCGACCCAAGTTTTCCCGAAAAAAAGAGGAATGACAGTAGTGAAGAATGAAAAGAATCAGTTAATCCCCACTAGGACAGTTACTGGTTGGCAAGTTTGCATTGACTATAGGAGACTGAATGACGTCACTCGGAAAGATCACTTTCCTTTACCATTTATTGACCAAATGTTGGAACGACTAGCGGGGCATCATTTCTACTGTTTCCTTGATGGCATGTCGGGATACTTTCAAATCCCAATAGCTCCAGAAGATCAGGAAAAAACCATATTTACTTGCCCTTATGGTACTTTTGCTTATAGAAGAATGCTTTTCGGGCTATGTAACGCTCCTACAACATTCCAGCGCTGCATGACGGCCATTTTTGATGACTTTCTCGAAGATATTATGGATGTTTTCATGGATGATTTTTCAGTGTTCGGGGACTTTTTCGATGCTTGCTTAAATAATTTGGAAAGAGTTTTAGTGAGATGTGAAGAGACGAATCTCGTCCTCAATTGGGAGAAGTGTCACTTTATGGTACAAGAAAGCATTGTCCTTGGACATAAGATTTCCCAGGTAGGTATGGAGGTGGATAAGGCGAAGATTGAGATAATTGAAAAGCTTCCTCCGCCTACGAATGTAAAAGGGATCCGCAGTTTCTTGGGTCATGCAGGTTTTTACAGAAGGTTCATTAAGGACTTTTCGAAGATCTCCCAACCATTAACAAAACTCTTGGAGAAGGACACCCCTTTTGATTTCAAAAATGACTGTCTGAATGCATTTAATGCGCTGAAAGAAAAGTTAGTGCAAGCACCAATCCTAACAACACCGAAGTGGGATGAGCCATTCGATGTAATGTGTGATGCTAGTGATTATACAGTGGGAGCGGTCTTGGGTCAGAGGAGAAGCAAGCAATTTCAACCGATCTACTACGCTAGTAAGACTCTCACAAGTGCACAAGAGAACTACACCACTACTGAAAAGGAATTATTAGCAGTGGTGTTTACTTTTGATAAATTCAGACCATATCTCATCCTATCTAATGTCACAGTGTTCACCGATCACTCTGCACTCTGTTATCTCATGAACAAGGTAGATACGAAGCCGAGATTGATTCGGTGGATATTATTATTGCAGGAATTTGACATGGAAATAAAGGATAAAAAAGGGGAATGTGGTTGCAGATCATTTGTCTAGATTAGAAGATTGTGAGTGGCAAGAACTGGCAAGCAAGGAAATTAATGATTTCTTCCCTGAAGAGCATTTGTATGCGGTATAGGAATTAGAATCGAAAGATGTTCCATGGTTCGCATATTTTGCGAATTATCTATCAGGACTGGTATTGAAGCAGGGTTTAAGCTTTCAGCAGAAGAAGAAAGTTTTCAGTGACCTTAAGAACTTTTTCTGGGAATATACTTACCTGTTCCGTATTTGTGCAGATCAAGTGGTCCGAAGGTGCTTTTCTAGGGAGGAAGGTTGGAACATCATTGCGGATTGTCACTCCGGCCCAGTGGGAGGGGGGGGCATTATGCTTCAAGTCGAACTGTAGAGAAGGTTTTAGCCACTGGGTTCTATTGGCCAATCTTATTCCAAGATGTTCATCAGTTCGTTTTACGATGTGATAGTTATCAAAGGCCTGGAAATTTATCACGAAGGGACGAGATGCCTCAAAATCCCATGCAATTTTGCGAGGTATTTGATGTCTGGGGAATTGATTTTATGGGACCATTTCCAAAATTCAATGGAAATCAATACATTCTGGTAGCAATTGATTATGTTTCCAAGTGGGTGGAAGCCCAGGCTCTTCCAACTAATGATGCACGAACTGTGGTGAAGTTTTTGAAGAAGCTATTCACTCGCTTTGGAACTCCAAGTATTATCATCAGTGATCGGGGAACCCATTTTTGTAATACGCAACTCGCGAAAGTGTTAAAGCGCTATGGGGTTCATCATCATCTAGCTACTCACCATCCGCAAATGAGTGGGCAAGTGGAGGTCACAAACAGAGAGCTCAAGAGAATATTAACCAAATCAGTGGAACAAGGGAAACGAGATTGCTCCGAAAGATTGGATGACACACTTTGGGCTCATAGAACAGCATACAAAACCCCAATAGGGACCACTCCCTATAATTTAGTGTATGGAAAATCTTGCCATTTACCGGTGGAATTAGAGCACAAAGCATATTGGGCAATTAAAGTGATGAATTTCGACTTGCGCAAATCTGGAGAGCAATGAATATTACATCTCAAAGATGGTCTGGTCCGTATACCATAACCGAAGTTTCACCACATGGAGTCATTGAGATTAACCATCCAGAGAAGGGCACATTCAAGGTGAATGGACATAGACTGAAACCATACTATGGTGGAGAGATTTGCAGTGACAATAGAAAAGTATTTTTCCTCCATGAATCCCCGTGAGGTAAGGCAAGGTACGTCAAGCTTAGTGACGCTAAACAAGCGCTTCTTGGGAGGCAACCCAAGTGTTTACTGTTTTCTTATACTCTAGTTAGTTTGTTTGTATGAATAATTTGTTAAGTGTTGGTGTCTTGATTTGTAGACGCTTGTGCTGAAATTTTCTTGTTGGCTTTGAGTATTCATCGTGTGTTTTCATATGGAATGGGCGAAGTTTGGTAGTTTGAGCTCTATTTCATATTTTTCACTGGTAAAATTTGCATAATAGGGCAGGCTCTGAGTGTGTAAACATGTTCAGAAATTTTCTGCAGAGCCTGCAGATTTTTCTAAGTCATCCAGAGAAAACACACGGCCGTGTGGAATTTCCGCATGCCCGTGGTGTTGCACTGCGAGCTCATCCAGAGAAGGCAAAGGGGTGTGCGGCTACCCCTATGAACGACCATGCGATTAGCACACGCCCGTGGGTAATCCCCGCATGGGCGTGTGAATTCCTGCAGAGTTAGGCGGATTTTCCCGAGAGCACACAGGGGCGTGGACTCGCCCCTGTGGGCGACCTTGTGAACCATGCACGGGCGTGGGTAATTTCCACACGCCCGTGTGAAACTCTGCAGAGGAGTTCTCTCCATCCTGAGAAAATACAGGGGCATGCAGCTGCCCCTGTGGATTGGGCATGTTAATGTCCACGCCCGTGTGAAATTTCCGCACGGGCGTGTATAACACTTGGTATTTTTTCTCGGATATCCAGCGAAGCCACAGGGGTGTGCGTCCGCCCCTATGAGACCTTCGTTTGAGGGTACACTTCCGTGGGCTATGCCACGCCTGTGTGGATCTCCAAGAATTAAAACACTCTCTGCTCTCCCAATACAATAGTTACACTTTGTTCCTCAGCTGACCCTTGGTCGCTCACAGAACATTTTTTGACATTCTCTTGACCTCCTCTTGCTGTCTTTGAGTCGATTGATTGAGCATTGTGTTGATTATAGAGGAGTTTTGCTTCAACTCATCGGTAAGACCTTATTTCTTCTCATCATCGACTTCCTTTGAGTCTAGCTGATTACATGCAATTTAAATGGATAATACACATCGGTTTCTTTCTCAAATTGTTATTATTTGTTTTTGGGAAGACCTGGGAGTGAGATGGGGGTGTAGCTGGGAGAATGGCTACAAAGGCCGTGCATTTTTCACACCTCGTGAAAGCACACGGGCGTGTGGAATTTCCGCACGGCCGTGCGTTGTTATTTTCCTGCAGAAATTAATTGAATTTCTTTTCTAATACATGCAGGTATGACTATGAGATCGAAGAAGGCAGATGCTAAACATCCTAGAGGGCATGCCCCTGAGCCGAAAGTCATGGAATTCACACTTCCTAAGCATCGGACTCGGTTTGAGCGGTTAACGAAGCTTAAGTTTGGTCAGACTCGAATCCCATATGTTGAGTCACTCAGGAAGGTACAACTTGCAGATGACATGGATGATGAGGTTGAGAAACTATTATCGGTCGGAAGTTGGCACAAGATATTAAATATTCATGACCCTACTATCTGTTCACTCACTTTAGAGGTGCTTGCTTCAGTTGAGTTCGACCGCTCTTATGCTCATTTTGATAGTGTCGGTGCTATTCAGCTCAGAGCTTTTGGACAACATTATAGTATGAGCATCACACACTTTTCTACTGGACTTGGTTTATACGATGAGGAGTATACTGAGACTGAGGAGTATGAGAGTCTTCCAATTGACATGTCGGGTTTATCACCCATGGAGACGTACAGAATATTATGTGGTAAGGGGCGATCTGAACCAGGTATGTCTAAGGCCTCATGTATATCTCGACCTAGTTATAGATATCTTCACGCAATCATAAGCATGTCAGTGAATGGTCGCGGTGATAGCACGGGAGTCATAAACAAGCAAGAACTTCTGTACTTATACTCCATGGTGTGGAATGAGCCGGTCCATCTGGGGCACATTACTAGACTCATTTTCTCAGATCAGTATCCCAGACTAGGTGTCATTTTCTTGGCTCCATACATTACTAGACTCATTTTGGGGATGGGTCTATGAGACGCAATCAGCAGGGCCGAGAAGACAATTATACCAGCGCCACTAGGGTTAGAGACAATGAGGCTCATGGGTTTCATCCGTAAATATCCAAATCGTGTTTATGTGCTGAATATACCATTCGAGGATAACGGTGATGAGCCTCAGGCAACACCAATGGAGACTGAGGCACCTCCAGCGGCGGAGAACATACCCCCCGTACGTTCAGTTACACCATCTCAAACCCATGATCATTTTAAGAGGCTCAAGAATGCTTTAGGAGTAGTGTGGGCAGAGGTTTCCGAGATCAGGGCCGTGCAAGCCGCTCAGTACACAGAGTTCATGGCATGCTTCGATGTATTATTGCAGATCTAAGAGCGAGACGTCACCTCATCATTTGTTTTACGGTTGAGGACCCCTCTGGCTCCCTCGACATCCACGGCACCCTCATCCCCTACCCCGGCAGTGGTGGACCCACCATGTGCATCTTCACCAGCAGCAGCAGCAGCACCGGAGCCCGAGCGCGACACCGACATTTGAATTTGTTTTTTACCGCATTTTCTTTATGTTGAATTTTTATTTTAGACTTGTTCACTCATAAAGGATACTCCTTCTGAGTTTATTTTCATTTTGCATCTCGAGTTGTATTCATTTTCTATCTTTTATATACACTCGAGATATGTTTGTTTTTATTGAGCTTTAATGAATCCCCTCGTGTATGCGTGCAGATGGTCTTGTCTTCTTGGTAATTGAGACTTAGTCATGGGTAAGGCCAAGGTGCTGAGGAACTTGGCCGTGTGAGCTTCACAACCCGTCAGAATACTACTCCCATGGGATTAGCTTCATCAAATATAACACTTGGAGTCAGGGGAGTATTGTTTTGATTGCTTCTCCTACATTTACTTTTGAATGATTTATATTTTGAGTGAGCTTGCATGTATACATTGGGGACAATGTATAACTTAAGTGTGGGGGAGAGTTTCATAGTGCACACATCTTTTCTATTGTTCTTGATCGTTATATGCTCACATAGCAAATGGCGGTTCACCTTAGTTGCAAGGATTGTATTCTTGAGTTTAGGAGAATTTCTAACATTGAATGTTTTCATGCTCTAGTTCTTGCTTGAATTTCTAAGAATTTTTGCCCGATTTACACTTAGTGCACTACTCATTCTTTAAACTCTTTTGGAAACTCAAGTTTGATGGTAAAGGGTCTAGTTATAGTTGCTTCTTGTTTTAAATTAAAAAAAAATTATTGTTTATTTGTGCTTGTTGTGTGGAAAGAGCTACCACCTATGAAGTATGAATCTACTCTCATAAGTCGGATACTAGTTATGCCCTAATGAGAGAAAGAGCTATCTCATAGGATGAGGGAAAGCTACCACTCCGATTGAAAGAGCTACCACCTCGAAAGTGTGAAAGCCACCTTAGCGGCCGCTTTGGAAAGGGCTACCTTAGAGGATGTGTGAAGCTACTACCATCTTTGAAATTGTTGTCACTTTTGTAGATAAATAAGTCCCTCGTACTTAGAGCTTTGAGGAGTATACTTTGGGTTGACTTGAGTGAGTTCACACACATACACGACTTCGGGTTTTGTTTCTTTTTTAATTCAAGTTTTTAGCTTGAGCATTAATTTTTTCGTATTTAGTGTTGAAATCTCAATCACTTGTAGAATGCTCTCTTTGTATATTTTGGTGAACCTAAGGCCAAGCACTTTCAATATTTTCTTCATGGATGCACATAACGTTTTAGCTTTTGCTTGAGGACAAGGAAAAGCTTAAGTGTGGGGGAGTTTGATAAGTGCTTGTGCGATATGAACGTAAAGCGTTCATTCCTAATATTGAGCATTACTTTCTCAGGATTTTACACTAATATGTGTGTTTTTATGTTACTTTCATGCAGGTAGGGTTGTGAGGCCAAGTATGAAGGAAAGAAGGTAATGTGGATTACAATGCACCGATTTTGGAGGAAATCTTGCTAAGGTTCAAACGAGAAGACATAGGTCGATGTCAGATGCAAGAGTGTGTGCCAACTTCCTCGTATTCGAGTTGGCACATCCATTTGGAGGGGCACACAGACAGTCACACTCGAGCATTCTAACTTATGCACATAGAACAAGAGCTTCACCAACGTGCCTATCATTGAAGATGCAAGTGATCCACGACGTGAATGTGTGCCCGCTTTGTGTTACTCGATGAAAGTATGGATTCGGGAAGCTATTCGAGGCCGGATCATCAGCAGAGTACCGTAGCAACACGGTAGAAAAGGGACCCATAGCAAAGACCTTGCTCATGGCGGCGAGAGAAAACAAGAGTTTAGAGGATCCACACGGGCGTGTGGAAATTATCCACGCTCGTGTGGAAATTCCCCCCGAGCGCGTGAAGCATCCATGACCGTGTAGTGGCCCGATTCCAGCCCTATTTAAGCCGAATCAGCCCCGATTGTTTTCTATTCTTTTCTCCATCTTTTCCCCAACTTGAGAGAGGGCTTCGGCTAGGGCTTCGAGGGGTATTGGCCAAGGTTTTGGAGAGGTTCTACGGCTCCGACATTGTCATTCCTTAGGAAGAAGGTTGGTAGGGGAGCTTCCGTTGAGGTGTATCCTAAGTACAAGGGACTTATTTATCTACAAAAGTGACAACAATTTCAAAGATGGTAGTAGCTTCACACATCCTCTAAGGTAGCCCTTTCCAAAGCGGCCGCTAAGATGGCTTTCACACTTTTGAGGTGGTAGCTCTTTCTACCGGAGTGGTAGCTTTCACTCATCCTATGAGATAGCTCTTTCTTTCATTAGAGCATAACTAGTATCCGACTTATGAGAGTAGCTTCATACTTCATAGGTGGTAGCTCTTTCCACACAACAAGCACAAATAAACAATATATTTTTTTTTTAATTTAAAATAAGAAGCAACTATAACTAAACCCTTTAACATCAAACTTGAGTTTCAAAAGAGTTTAAAGAATGAGTAGTGCACTAAGTGTAAATCGGGCAAAAATTCTTAGAAATTCAAGCAACAACTAGAGCATGAAAACATTCAATGTTATAAATTCTCCTAAACTCAAGAATACAATCCTTGCAACTAAGGTGAACCGCCATTGGCTATGTGAGCATATAACAATCAAGAACAATAGACAAGATGTGTGCACTATGAAACTCCCCCCCACACTTAAGTTGTACATTGTCCCCAATGTACACATGCAAGCTCACTCAAAATATAAATCATTCAAAAGCAAATGTGGGAGAAGCAATCAATACAATACTCCCCTGACTCCTAGTGTTGCGTTTGATGAAGCTAATCCCATGGGAGTAGTATTCTGACGGGTTGTGAAGCTCACACGGCCAAGTGCCTCAGCATCTTGGCCTTGCCCATGACTAAGTCTCAATTCCAAAGAAGACAAGACCATCTGCACGCATACACGAGGGGATTCAGTAAAGCTCAATAAAAACAAACATATCTTGAGTGTATATAAAATATAGAAAATGAATACAACTCGAGATGCAAAATGAAAATAAACTCAGAAGGAGAATCCTTTCTGAGTGAACAAGTCTAAAATAAAAATGCAACATAAAGAAAATGCGGGAAAAAACAAAATCAAATGTCGAGTGTCAGCCGGGCTCGAAATTGCTCACTGCCCATACGGTGAAGATGCACATGGTGGGTCCACCGATGCCGGGGTAGGGGATGAGGGTGCCGGAGGAACTGATGTGGCCTGAGGAGTACTCGGCCGTAACACAAATGATGAGGCGATGTCGCGCTCTAAGATCTGCTGCAATACGTCGAAATGTGGCATGAACTGTGTGTACTGAGTGGGTTGCGTATCGCTAATCTCTGCAATCTCGGCTCGAGCCTCAGCTACCTCAGTTCGTATCACCCCCAAAGCACTCTCGAGCCTCTCAAAAACCCCGGTCTCCATCGGGCTGGCTGAGGCTCGGGAGTGGGTTGAGATGCCCCCGCTTCATCACCCTCATCCTCGGCTATCTCTGGAGCTGGTAGCACTAACGCAAAAACCCCTGTCCTAACCCTGCAGACCATGCCCATCAACCTCATCGTCTCTAGGCTCAAGGGAGCAGGTATACTTGTCTTCTTGGCCCCACGAATCGAATCCAAGAGACCCATGCCTAGCACTAATCTCGTAATGTAGGGTCCCAAGAAGATCGTTCCCAGTCTAGCATAGTGCCCCTGATGTCTGATGTACTCTGCCATGATGTGCCCTAAGTGAATCGGTACGCACTGCACCATCGAGTACAGATACAATAATTCCTGTCGGCTCAAAACACTAGTGCTATCACCACGGCCATTCACTGATCTACTCATGATGGCATGTAAATATATGTAAGCAGGTCAGGAAAGGCATGTGGCCTTGGACACCCCCGGCTTGTACTGACCCTGACCACATAGCACTCTGTAAGCTCTCTGCGGGGTCAACGTGCCAGGATAATCAGTCGATAACTGAGAGTACTCCTCCGTATCTGTGAATGCCTCCTCATACAAGCCAAGTCGTATCAAAAACTGAGTGACTCTCAAGGTATGGTGGTGTCCAAATACTATGAACTGAATGGTATACAAACTGTCGAAGCTTGTGTAAGATCTATCAAATTCGAATGATGATAATACCTCCAGTGCAAACTCTCGGATGGCGGGTTCTCTAATCTTCAATAACTGCTGCCAACCACCTGCTGAAACAAGATCCTCTACCTTATCAGTGAACTCATCTCCCTGCTGTAGATCTCGCAGTATAGTCGTGTCCAGGAATCGAGTTTGTCTGAAGCGAAGTCTCGATAGGCGCTCATAGCGAACCTGATGCTCTGGAATCGCAAACCTCATGCCCTCGGGCTCAGGGGATGACTCACGCGGCTTCTTATCAGCTTGCTTCTTCGATCGAGGTACCATAATATGCAAAATTTGAATCGAATCGATCAAACAAGTTGATAAAATAATACTGCACAAATACACACGGTCATGTGGAATTTTCGCACGCCCGTGTGGATCCACGGGGCGTGAAAACCGCATGGCCGCACTCCAAAAATTCAACAATACAACTTAAAAATATTTCTAACTTCATTCTAAGCATCAATTATCCTTCTAATTGAAGAAACGAAGCATTATTTACCAGATTAATTGATGGAAAACATGAATTGGCAAAGAAAACGAGGAATAGAGCCTGACCGAGATGAGATGAGAAAAATGACGAACCCGGGTGGAAAACCTTGCAAAAATCCTATCACTCGTAGCTCTATGAAATCGGATAACAATGTGAGAGTGTTTTCAGATGAATAGAGGTCGTGAAGGGGGGGGGGGAAAGAAACTATTCTTCTTTAAAAAGGACTCGCGACCCTTGATGTTCTGTGCATCCACAAGGGCGTGCGGTAATTACCCACGCCCGTGCGCTTCATTACAAAAGAGCCACAAGGGCGCATGCACGCCCCTGTGCGCTCTCGGGAAAACACTCCTTCGACTCTGATTGTTCTCACACGGGCATGTGGAAAATACCCACGCCCGTGTGTCCGACCCACAGGGGAAGCCGCACACCCCTGTGGCTTCTCTGGACATCCGAGAAAAATACCAAGTGTTATACACGCCCGTGCTGAAATTCCGCATGGCCGTGGACATTCACATGCCCAACTCACAGGCGCAGCCGCACGCCCTTGTGTTTTCTCAGGATGGAGAGAACTCCTCTGCAGAGTTTACCATGGGCGTGTGGAAATTACCCACGCCTGTGCATGGTTCACAAGGTCGCCCACAGAGGCAAGTCCACACCCCTGTGTTCTCTCGGGAAAATTCGCCAAACCCTACAGGACTTCACACGTCCATGTGGAAATTACCCACGGGCGTGTGCTAATCGTATGGTCGTTCACAGGGGTAGCCGCACGCCCCTGTGCCTTCTCTGGATGAGCTCGCAGTGCAACTTCACGGGCGTGCGGAAATTCCACACGCCCGTGTGTTTTCTTTGGATGACTTAGAAAAATCTGCAGGTTCTACAGAAAATTTCTGAACATGTTTACACACTTAGAGCCTGCCCTATTATGCAAATTTTACCAGTGAAAAATATGGAATAGAGCTCAAACGACCAAACTTCGCCAATTCAACATGAAAACACACGAATAAAATTCAAAGTTCACAAGGAAATCTTAGCAAAAGCATCTAAGAAATTAAGACACCAACACTTAACAAATTATTCATGCAAACAAACTAAACTAAAAGCTAAGAAACAGTAAACACTTGTTTAACGTCACTAAGCTTGACGTACCTTGTCTTACCTCACAAGGGTTCGTGAATGAAAGCTGCCCTCTCACCCATGACTTGAAAGCATGATGTGCAAAGTCTCTTGAGAGTAGAGGGTGTATTATCGGGTTTCAGACCACCTAACAATGATACGTCCAACTTCTTAAGTTCACGTACATCTCCAACAGCCTTGGAGTGTTTCCAGTGGCATCTCGTAGCCCTCTTCATTTTTCCGGAGCACCTTCTTGAAGATCCCCGGGGTAGATGGTACTTCTTCCATCGATCCAAGCATCATAACATCTTCATGTCCCTCCTATTGGTTGAACAAACCTTCATACGGATCGGGATCGAACATCTCCTGTATGTATTCATCAACAATCTCATTAGTAGTGTCTAGAAAATATAAAGTATCATCGAAATCGAGAGAATGCCGCATGACCTCATTAAGGCGGTATGTGAGCTTGTCATCACCAACTCTCAAGGTGAGCTCTCCGCCGTCCATGTCAATCAATGCTTTGGAAGTCTGCATGAACGGTCTCCCAAGTATCAAAGGTACATCCGCATCCTCATCGACATCTAGCACTACAAAGTCAACCGGAAAAAATGTACTTGTCCACCTTGACAAGCACGTCTTCAATGATACCTCTCAGATGTCGCACTATTCGGTCTGCTAGTTGCAAAGTCATCCGAGTAGGCCTAGGCTCGCCCAAGCCTAGCTTTTGAAAGAAGGTGTATGGCATGATGTTGATACTTGCCCCTGAGTCCGCCAATGCCATTTCCTCCCCAAGATTAACAATATTACACGGAATTATGAAGCTGCTCGGGTCTTTCTTCATGTTCGGCATGTTCTTTTGCAATACCAACGAGCAGGAAGAATCTAGAATCACTGAAGCACTTTCCTCCAACTTTCTCTTGTTAGTCAACAAGTCTTTCAAGAACTTCGCGATACTTAGTCATTTTGGGCCAATGCCTCAACAAAAGGAATATTAATATGGAGTTGCTTGAACAAACTCAGGAACTTCTTGTACTGTTCATCCCCTTGGTCATTTTTCAATCTAGAGGGATAAAGGGATTCTCGGCTTGAAAGGTGGGGATGCCAACTCTTTATCTTTGCTTGTCCCCTCTTCCATCTTTCTAAACTCGGGTGCGATTCTTTTGGCATCTCACCTCGAAGCCTACCTTCAACCCTCACGACCACTTCGCAGTGATCGCCTTCACATGCTCTCTAGGGTTAGTCTCTGTATTGCTTGGTAAACTTCCATGTGGCCTTTCGGAGAGAGACTTCACAATTTACCCCACTTGATTTTCAAGATTATGCAAAGAGGCGGTGTGGTTGCGAAGTGTAGACTCAACCCGATTCAAACCCTTGTATTTTTCAGATTGTATGAATCTAGTCAAGTGCTTCTCTAGGTCACTCATTCGGGTTTCCAAACCCTAAGACCTCGCTTTTCCACTTGAGGGGCTTGTTATTGTTGTTGGAAACCTGGTGGCCCCATGGCCTTTTGTGGACCCTGGTTACTCCATTAAAAATTGGGATGATTCTTCCAACCCGGATTGTAGGTATTGCTATATGGGTTTTCAGTTGAGGTCTCATGCCATTACCTACAAAAATCAACATTCTCCAATCGAAGAAACATCACCAATAGAGATTGGGCAAACGGAGGAGCATGTCCTCCACCACACCCGTGCAATTAGTCACGGTCGCCACTCGCTTGAAGTTAGAAGATCTAACTTCTTACTCAAATTTTTCCACTTAGGGCTGCCAATGAAGTTACAGCATCTATTTCATGAAGACCGCCACCTTTTTGTTCTCCATATCATTCCATTGGTAGTTGTTTAACCCTATTTCATCAATCAACTGACGGGCCTCATCGGGGGTCTTCCTACCTAAGGTACCTCCTGATGCCGCATCCAAGAGTTGCCTTGTACTCAGATTTAAACCATTGTAAAAGGTTTGAACAATCATCCACTCCCGAGAATCCTTGTTTGGGCACTTCCTCGGGAGCTCCATGAATCTTTCCCATGTCTCAAATAGAGACTCCAATTCCAACTGAACAAAGAATGAGATCTCATTCCTAAGCTTTGCTGGTTTTCCGGGAGGGAAATAACGGGTTAAGAAAGCTTCCACCATCTCCTCCCACGTGGTAATTAACGCTCTAGGTAACGAGTGCAGCCACTGCTTCGCTCTCCCCTTTAGGGAAAATGGGAAGGCTCTAAATTTGATGGCATCATCCGTCACATCATTTATCTTCAGCATATCACACACCTTAATAAAGCTCTCTATGTGACTGTTTGGATCCTCATCGGCCAAACCATTAAACTGTACGTATTGCTGCAACATGTGGATGAATGCCGGATTCAGCTCAAAGTTCAAAGCTGTAATTTGGGGACGCACAATACTCGATTGTGTTCCCAACATCTGAAGTCCGGCATAATCGGATAATGTTCGCTGTTGCTCATTACTGCTGCCTCTGTTTTTCATATTCTTTCCGCTTCCAAATCAGCTGGATTAGATCATTTCTTGCAGAGGCTCTTTTCCCTTTTTCTTCTAAGTGTACATTAAAGCTCGTGGATCTCCTTCAATCAATATTGAGGCTCGGGTCATAACCTATAGCTGCAACCAAAAAGAAAGAAAAAGAAATCAGAATGATGATATAATAAGAAGATATGAAATAAAATATGTGGTGAAATAGCTAGGAAAACAAAGTGCAAAGTATCTCAAAATGCCTACCCCCCGGCAACGTCGCCAAAAACTTGACAAGGTCCTCTTGCGTATATCCCGCAAGTGCACGGGTTTGTCGAAGTAATACTCCCGGGTGAGCGTGTGTCGAATCCATGTGGAGTAGGGAATAAAAATACTTAATTCGATTCTTAGCTATGTAAAAGATCAATGATAATGAGTGTGACAATGATTCAATTCTCAACATTAAAAGCAACAAGTAAGAGAGCAAAAGTAAAGAAGGGGTAAGGCAATCGATAAAAGATAGGATACTGGGATAATGCTCCGCCTAGGATAATTGTTTCAAGTGCAAGAACCCTCTATTATGCTTCCAAAATCAATGTAGTGGTGAGTCGTGGAACTCCTTAATTACATAGTCCCAAATCTAAGGTCAACTATGCCTAACTCAATATATGTCCCGGAGGAGAAATCGAACAATCTCAACACCTCGACTCTGCATAGAGTTGCAATGAGCTCTAGGGATTCAAAGTGATAAATCTCTTCCTTATAATAGACCTAACCGTTTGGTCCAGGTGGAAGGTCCCTAACCACAATTCAGCCGTAGATACTAAGATAACCTCAACGCTTCACTCCGTTGCACGCCCAGACTAAGCTCCCCAACGGAAGTTCATCCCTTAGACCATTCACTCTATTATGACCGCAAAGAACTCAAGGAACGGAGGTGGAATCTATCACGCCGAGGGGGAAAGCGGACGCCTCCCTGCACTCTTGACTCACCCTCTCAACCCTCTCCAACCTAGTTTTTGTCTAACGCTCATGGTGTGTCACTCACTCCAAGGTTAGCAACAAGAACTCTCAACCCTAGTGTCACTCTAGGAGAAATGTTCATACAATCAAGCATTCAAGGTTGGAACTTACAATAAACATCAATTTATTGAAAAGCATAATAAAGAGGTTCAAAAGAAACAAATATATCGTAGGGTTCACAATACGAATACCCACTAGGGGTTTAGCTCTCCATGGAGCTAAGTACAATCAAAGAAATAGAATGTAAAAGCAATAAATCCATAAGAAAACCCCTCGATAGTCATGTCAATGGTCTTGAGGAAAGTCCTCTACTAGATCAGTCCAGGATTCCCTCATCCCGGTATAGGATATGCCTCAACGTAAGCTCTCCTACCAACCTTCTTCCTAAGGAATGATGATGTTGGAGCCATAGAACCTCTCCAAAACCTTGGCCAATACCCCTTGAAACCCCTAGCCAAGCCCTCTCTCAAGTTAGGGAAAAGATGGAGAAAAGAATAATAAAATCGGGCTGATTCGGCTTTTAAATACTGCCTGAATCGGGCGATTGCACGCGTGGATGCTTCACACACCTCGTGAGGAATTTCCACACGGGCATTGATAATTTCCACACGCCTGTGGATCCTCCTCGAACTCCTCGTTTTCTCACCGACTTTTGAGCAGCTTGCTACGATTTTTATACCGTGTTGCTATAGTGCTCTACTATAGTATCTGGCCTGAATAGCTTCCCAAATCGATACTTTCATCGGAGTAACGCAAATGGGCACACGTTCACATCGTGGATCAGTTGCATCTTCAATGATAGGCACGTTGGTGAAGCTCTTGTTCTATGTGCATAAGTCAGAATGCTCGAGTGTGACTGCCTTTGTGCCCCTCCAAATGGATGTGGCAACTCGAATACGAGGAGGTTGGCACACACTCTAGCATCTCACATCGACCTATGTCTTCGCATTTGAACCTTAGCAAGATTTCCTCCAAAATCGGCGCATTGTAATCCACATTGGCTTCTTTCATTTATACTTGGCCTCACAACCCTACCTGCACGAAAGTAACATAAAAACACACATATTAGTGTAAAATCCTGAGAAAAGTAATGCTCAACATAAGGAATGAACGCTTCGTGTTCATATCGCACAAGCACTTATAAAACTCCCCCACACTTAAGCTTTTGCTTGTCCTCAAGCAAAAATTAAAATGTTATGTGCATCCATGAAGAAAATATTGAAAGTGCTTGGCCTTAGGTTCACCAAAATATACAAAGAGAGCATTCTACAAGTGAGGAGGATTTCAACACTAAATACGAAAAAATTAGTGCTCTAGCTAAAAACTTGAATTACAAAGGAAAAAAAACCCGAAGTTGTGTACATGTGTGAACTCACTCAAGTCAACCCAAAGTATACTCCTCAAAGTTCTAAGTACAAGGGACTTATTTATCTACAAAAGTGACAACAATTTCAAAGATGGTAGTAGCTTCACACATCCTCTAAGGTAGCCCTTTCCAAAGCGGCCGCTAAGGTGGCTCTCACACTTTCGAGGTGATAGCTCTTTCTACCGGAGTGGTAGCTTTTCACTCATCCTATGAGATAGCTCTTTTCTCTCATTAGGGCATAACTAGTATCCGACTTATGAGAGTAGATTCATACTTCATAGGTGGTAGCTCTTTCCACACAACAAGCACAAATAAACAATAATAATTTAAAACAAGAAGCAACTATAACTAGACCCTTTAACATCAAACTTGAGTTTCCAAAAGAGTTTAAAGAATGAGTAGTGCATTATGTAAATCGGGCAAACATTCCTAGAAATTCAAGCAAGAACTAGAGCATGAAAAACATCTCAATCCTTACAACTAAGGTGAAGTGCCATTGGCTATGTGAGCATATAATAATCAAGAACAATAGAAAAAGATGTGTGCACCATGAAACCCCCCACACTTAAGTTGTATATTGTCCCCAATGTACACATGCAAGCTCACTAAAAATATAAAATCATTCAAAAGCAAAATGTCGGAGAAGCAATCAAAACAATACTCCCCGACTCCTAGTGTTAGTGCTTTGATGAAGCTAATCCCATGGGGAGTAGTATTCTCGACGGGTTATGAAGCTCACACGGCCGGGCACCCAGAGACCCTGGCCGTGCCCATGACTAAGTCTCAATCCCCAAGAAGACAAGACCATCTGCACGATACACGAGGGATCTCAGAAAGCTCAATAAAGACATATCTCGAGTGTATATAAAAATATAGAAAAATGAATACAACTCCAGATGCAAAATGAAAATAAACTCGTAAGGAGAACTTTTCTCGAGTGAAAAGTCTAAAATAAAAATGCAACATAAAAAGAAAAATGCGGGAAAAACAAAAATCAAATGTCTGTGTCGCTTCGGGCTCCGTATCACTCACTATCGGGTGAAGATGCACATGGTGGGTCCACCGTGCCGTAGTAGGGGATGAGGGCTAGGAGGAACTAATGCGGCCTCGAGAAGTCCTCAGTCGTAAGACAAATGATGAGGCAATGTCACGCCTAAGATCTCAGTGCAAATACATCGAAAACCTCGCTATGAACTCTGGTATTGAGTGGCCCTGCGTGATCCCTAATCTATACAATCTTGGCCCGAGCCTCGCCTACCTCACATCAGATCACTCAAAGCGCCTCGAGCCTCTCAAAGCGATCATAAGCTCTAGATAGTGAAAATATACGCACGGGGATGGCCTCTACTACTAGAGGTACCCTCGGTCTCCATCCGGGCCGGGATGAGGCTCGGGAGTGCGTGAGATGCCCGTGCTTCATCACCCTCATCCTCGGTTATCTCCGAGCCGGTAGCACTAACGCAAAAACCTGCGCCCCTAACCCCTCAAGGACCATGCCCATCAACCCTCATCGCCCCTCAGGCCTGTGGGAAGCAGGTATACTCGCCTTCTCGTCGTGAATCGAATCCAAGAGACCCATGCCCAGCACTAATCTCGTGAATGTAGGGTCCCAAGAAGATCTCTCCCGCCCAGCATAGTGCCCCCGATGTCCGATGTACTCGCCATGATGTGCCCTAAGTGAATCGTGCACGCTACCGCATCATCGAAAGTACGTATACACAATTCCGCTGGCTAAAAACACGATGTTATCACCACGCCATTCACCGACCTACTCAAAATGGCATGTAAATATCTCAGAAGAAGGTTGGGAAAGGCACGGGCCTGGACACCCTCGACTCGCATCGACCCCCGACCACATAGCACTCGTAAGCTCTCTCGCGGGTCAACGTGCGTGATAATCACCCCAGAATCGAGCCGCACTCCTCTCAGATCCGTGAATGCCTCCTCGACAAGCCAAGTCGTAGTCAAACCGAGTGATGCTCAAGGTATGGTGGTGTCCGAATATGCGGTAAACCGTAGCGCACGTGTGTCAAGTAATAATTACCCCGTGAGGGTAGTCGAATCCACAGTGAACAGGGCTACTAGTACTAACTTCTTCTCACTTTCTAGCCTAGTGATAAAATGGAAAGGTGTGTGTAATCTAATGTGCGAAGAAATGAATATCGAGAGATGAATATGCAAGGGTGAAATGGAGGGAGATCTCAATCAAGAAAAAGTAGGGTATTCGGGCAATGCCTCCCTAGGATCTGCGTATTAGGTAACGAATGAGCAAAAGTGTTTATATGAAGAGTAAGTTAAGTCGTGGAAATCCAAATATAATCTTATCAGGCCTCCCGATCACCGATACTAGTCCCCACGAGGTCCCGTGGAGAAATCACTCAATCTCAACACCTACACCACATATGACCGCAAAGCACTCTAGTGATTCCAAGAGTTGTATCCGATTCCTAAAGAATGATCCAACCCCTAATTCCCCGATGAAGGATCCTAACCTCCTACAAGGTCCCGGTAGAGAAATCTCTTAATCTCACACCTCACACCAAATATGGTTGCATAGAGCTTAGGGAACGGAGATAGAATACACCAATCGGAGGGGAAAGGGGATGCCCACTATCTCACGACTCGCCTCCTCAACTCTTCAATCTTGATATTCTAACCCCTAATGGAGACCCTCTCTCACCAAGGTAACAAAATCATGCAAACCAAATAAACCAAAAGATCAATAAGGCAAGCAAGCATTAGACAATCAAGATTAAAACTTAATCAAACTCGGATTAAATAGAAACACTAAGCAAATCCACAAAAGATGAGAATCCTAGGGTTCACAAGCCCCAAATACTCCTCTAGGGTTTTAGCTCTCCATGGAGCAACATACAAAACACACCATCAATGAATGAAAGTACATTAAAACCATAGGAATAAACCCCCTTATATATGAACTGATGGCCTCGATTGAGAGCTTCGACGCCTAGAAGGACCTACTCCGGCTAGGTTTTACCGGTGGCTTCCTTGATGCTATGACGGAGGAGGAATCGATCAAAGTTGGAGACGAAGTGTCTCCAAAGCCGCAAAGATCTCCTCTCCAAAACCCCTAGCCATCTCACCCCTCAAGAGCCGCACAAAAGATGAGAAAGAATAGTGCAAAACGGTTATTTATAGGCCTTAGATCGCACCTCGTCATGTGCCCCTAACGCGCCTGGGTGGATTTTCCACTCCGGGCATGCGTGAAATGCGAATTATGCTACAATACTTTTTCACAAAAACGCGGTCCAAACACTCTTCTCTTGAGCCCACATGTCCGGGCACACGTCCATGTTGTAGGCTATAAAACTTTTTATTCATCCACGTATCTTTGAGAGGTCTTGCAATCTTCACAAAGAGAAGGAACATGAAGATGTGACCGCCTTTCGCACTCTTCCAACTAGTGAATTAACTTGAATCTTCTTGGAAGTTGGCACACATCTCCACATTTATGAACTCCTCTCGTGTCTTGGTCTTTGTATTGAACAAAAACTCCCAACATTATGTCTTTATAGCCTATCTTTGTTTCCCTTTTACTCTTCAAGGCATTCACAACCTATATGCATAAAAAGAACACCAAATACACAATATGAGACATAAACCATGGTAAAAATAATGCTCAATGCATGTAAAAACATATACAAAAATATGTCTACTCAAGAACATATCGGGGATCTCTCCATACATGTAATTCTAGACATGAAAGCATGTTAGATTGAATCTCAAATAACCATCAAATTAAATAACTAACAACATCATAAGTTCATATACAAGAATACACCTCAGGGTTCATCCACATCCAAACACCAAAATAAGTTAATACCTCATGATGAGGGATACTTACACAACATACAAAGAGAAAAAGCACTCTCTCTACGATCTTGATCTCCTTGAATCGATGAAGCTTCAAATGGTGATGTAATGGTGGCTTAGATCTTCACTCCAACTCCATCTCCTTTGCTCCTCCCTCTTGGTGATGAAGTGTGCTCGTTTCCCACAAGGAACATCGCTTGAAGATGGCCGAAAGGCCTCAAGAAAGTGTGGTGGCGGCGGCCCAAGAGGCCAAGGAAAATTCTCCCTTTCATTCCCTACAAATGTGCTTTAATACCCCCAATGACCATGCATACCGGGTCCATACTTGGTCGATGAGGGGGTCATTGAGATAGTATGAACCAAGCAAAAACCCATTCTTCTCTTATAACAGTGTCCATACTGGGTCAATGAGCTTCTCATTGAGGCAAGTATGTCCTCAATCAATTCTTGTCTCGAAAATTCTCCATATGCTACGATGGTTACTCATGGTGATCTTGTTACAGTGCCACTGCTATAGTACTCTAGCTAGATTATCTGCTGTAGCAAATACATTATAGTATTGCGACCTAGGTTTTCTTCTTTTTCCGCCTCAAATCATATCACCATGTCTTCCATGGCATTTTCATGGCTCATGAGCAAATAATATGCGATGAAGCATAAAAAGCGGACATCAATCCTTATAAAAGTACATGCTCACAATAACAAATACATATACTAAAATACATACATTAAGACACTTATCAAGTGTGTACTTTTGATGAATTTTTGTTGTTGTTGGAGTTTTTCAAGAAAAATTGTGCTGATTTAAGTTGATTTTTTCATGTATGTGCCATGGTTTGGAATGTAATTCATGTTTATAGTTGAAGAATTAGTGTTAATTTGAAGTTTGGAGCCTTGCATGGAGTCGTCTATAGAATTTTTGCAACCTCACGCGGTTGTGTGGAATTTCCATGCAGCCTTATACGCAGTTCCCAGCGGTGTGGAATTTCAACACCCCGATGTGGCTCATAAGAGTATGAGGGGTCACTATTCATTATATTCATCACTAATACCCTTCATCTCCCGCTTCTCCATCTTAAAAGAATCGAACTTTTTGAGAACAAAAACTAATTTTTTCTTCAACTCCTTGGAGATTTAGAAGTGTTTTGCTGGCATTTGCATTAAAGTTTTCTTTACTGATTTTCTCCGGTAAGCTTCATCTTCTCCCATCTTGTCCATGCTATTATTTTGCCAATCCATGGAGTTGTCTTCCTTTGTAAGTGTTGTTTTTCCATGGAAAAATCTTGTAGAAACACTCTTGAATGCATGTATAACAATTTTTTGGAAGCGTCAGAGCCCAACAATAAATAGTGACCCCTCAATGGAATTCCAACCTTGATATTAAATTTTGACCCTAATTACAGATTTCCCTGGTTGTAATTGCTATTCATCTCTAGCAAAGCAAGCATGCAACCCTCCCCCACACTTGAATGATACATTTTCCTCAATGTAAAATGATGAACATTGAAAACAAACTTGAGAGAACATAAGTGTAAGAAGAACTTTACAGAACATGGATAGTGATGTTGCCGCTATCAACGTGTGTGCTATTCAACTTCAAGCGTCCACACAATCCCTAAAAGCAATAAAGGACACAAGTAAAGCTCCCTAAATATGAAAATATATAAAATATAGGGAAAACTAAAAAGACACTACAACTACAGCAACAATAAGATAAACAAAGCAAAATGTACCAAGAGGACTCCCTTTCTTAATTAACAATAAGAAGAACAAGATACAAAGAAAGAAAAAATGAAAGGTAGACTATGGTGGTAGAGCTAGATTTAGAAAAAGTGCATTCACAGGGCTAGAATCACGCGTGTGAACTAGTAGAATCCCCCAAAGACTCGCGTCAAATTAGAAGTGTCGAGCCGGATATGATGAATGGAGCACCTCGGGGGAAAGTCATATAACCGGATGCACAGCGATGCAGTGACACTCCTTTACGACCACGGAATATACGAAGAACAAATACCGATCCTGAGTGCAGGAGGTGATGAGTCACCCGGGATGATGCTGACAGACATCGGTGGTGAGCGGGGTTGCCATCGGTACCGTCGGGGATACATCATAAGTGCATTCGAAGAAGTGGACTCACTGAACTCTATACTCAACTCCCCGGGCGATATGAACACACTGCAACATCCCCATCGATCTTACAGTCTCCAAGGACATCACCGCAAACCCCGAACAATCCTCATGCGATCGATCCCCAAAAATTAGGGTCCATATAGTCGATAATAAGGGTGATGTAGGGCCGACGAACAGGGCTTTAATGCATGGATCTGTCCCATAATGTGCAATAGAAACTGCCACCGCATATTCTAAATCATTGGTGGAATCCATCCACCATGCTCAATAAGAAGTCAAAATAATGACGACTAACATCCTGGTTATTGTTGCCACGGCCAGTGAAAGAATGAGTAAGGATATAATTGATGTACCGAAATGCCAGAGAGTGGAGAGTGGTGGCCTTGCTCCGACGAGGATCATAAACAGGCGTACTGCTCAATCGTCAACAAAGCTCCTCCACAGAATCCCCAGGTGGCCGAGAAATCAACAACTCATTATAAGCGGGAGTTTGGGTGAACTCTGTATCATATAGTCCCAGTCAGACTGAGAACTCCGTTAGGCACATAAGTCGTAGTGCATCGTAAAAACTTGAAAGCTGTGTGAAATCGGCTCAATGAAACACAACAACGCCCGCGGGACAACTCGAAGGTAGATAACACCCCGAGGGCCAACTACTTGTAAGTACTATATGTGATCCGAAATAAGCGCCGCTATTCCCCAACACTCGATAACCTTTGAACTTCTTCCTTAAGTCCCACCTCTCAGAGAACATCCCAATCAATCTCACGGGCCTCTCCAAATCGGCGATGGGACAAATGAGTGTATCACACACGATGCTTGCGGTATATGAAATCTAGGAGTGTAGTCGAGCATCGAGAAGAATATTCCCTCTCCTCGGGGTCACATTGACGAGTTGATTGGAATGATTAGTTGATGTATGTTTGCTCGGCATTATCTATAAAAGAGAGAAATAAAATCAGTACAAGGAACATAGGGAAACACGCACAGCGTGATCATTCGAGGTGTACGAGAAGATGTTATATCAGTGGACACGATTGTGCACCACACTCTTCTCCTCCATAGGAGAGGGACGCGATCGTGTAAGGATTCAAAACACAATTGTGTCCAAAGAAAATCATTATCCACTGCGCTTGAAGTGCACATCGACCAACTCAATAAAAACTCACAACAATCTTGAAGGAAACAACAAGCATTGTTCATTGTGGTCCTGGTCATCTGAAAAACCAATGAATAAAAGATAAGATGATAGAGACACTCAAAATGAACCCCAAAAATAGAGTTGAGGGCTTATAGGAATTAAAGACTAAAAATAATGATTGAGCACTAATCATGAGCTGGCAATAAACAAGACAAAAATTCATGGAAATGAAAAATTTGGTGAAACAAGATGACTACGTGGCTGGGTTTTTAAATTGAATTGGTGGAAGCCAAATGGTCTCGACTCGAGCTATGCTTGAACATCACGTGTATTTAGAGCACAAAGGAGTTAGCTCTGATCGAAGCAAAGCACGATCATGCAAAAAGATGTGTCTCTTAGGGGCACATTTTAGCGAGTATTTGAAGCATCAGGGTAGTATCCCGGACTAGGTGTCGTTTTCTCGAGTCCATACATTACTAGACTCATTTTTGGGGATGGGTCTATGAGAGCACAATCAGCGAGCCAGAGAGGCGATATCTGAGCACCACTTGGGTTAGAGACAATGAGGCTCATGGCATTGGTCAATAAATATCCAAATGGTGTTTATGTGATGAATATACCATTCAAGAATACTGTGTGAGTCTCAATCAAGTACCAATGGAGGCCCGAGGCACCTCCGTTAGTGAGAAACATGTACCCCGTACATTTGTTTACACCACCTCGAGCCCATGATGCGATTTGAAAGGCTTGAGAATGCCTTAGGGAGTGGTGTGGACGAGAGGTCTCGAGATCGGGAGCCCACGCAGAGCCACTTTCGATTACACGAGTTTATTGCACGTTTCGACGTATTACAACAGATCTTAGAACAAAACATTGCCTCCTCATTTGTCTTGCGTCCGAGGACTCCTTAGGCTCCCTCAGCACCTCTAGCATCCCCATCACCTATTCTTGCACCACAGGATCCACCATGTGCTTCTCCATGGCGCCGGCGGCGAGAGGAGCCGACAGAGCGTGACACCAACATTTGACTTTATTTTTCTACATTTTGTTTTACCTTTATGCACATTATTTTTAGACTTGTTCACTCAGAAAGGATTCTCCTTCTGAGTTTATTTTCATTTTGCATCTCGAGTAGTATTCATTGCTTTATCTTTTTATATACTCGGGTTGATTTTTGTTTTAATTTAGCTTCACTTGAACCCCTACGTAGTATGTGTGTAGATAGTCTTGTCATCTTGGGGAATTGAGACTTTGTCATGGGCACTGGGCCAAGATGCTTCCCGGCACTTTGCTGTGTGAGCTTCTGACACAACTGCTGGAACATTACTCCCAAGGACTTAGTTCATCAAAGCGTGACACTAGGGAGTCGAGGGAGTCTTGTTGATTGCTTCCTCCCAACATATATTCTTCATTAATATATATTTTTCGAGTGAGCTTGAATATGTACATTGAGGACAATGTACAACTTAAGTGTGGGATGGGAGTTTCATAGTGCACACATCCATTTTATTGTTCTTAATTGATATACTTGCTCACATAGTCAATGGCGGTTCACCTTAGTTACAATGATTGTATTCTTGAGTTTAGGAGAAATTTTAACATTGAATGTTTTCATTCTCTAGTTCTTGTTGAATTTCTAGGAATTTTTACCCGATTTACACTCAGTGCACTACTCACTCTTTAAACTATATTGGAAACTCATGTTCGATGTTAAATGGACTAGTTATAGTTGTTTCTTGTGTTAAATTATGGAAAAAAAAATAAAGGAAAATGAAAAGAAAGAACAAAATAGTTTTATTGTTTATTTGTGCTTGTTGGATGGAAAGAGCTGCCACCTATGAAGTATGAAGCTACTCTCATAAGTCGGATACTAGCTATGCCTTAATGAGAGAAAGAGCTATCTCATAGGGATGGTGAAAGCTACCACTCGGTAGAAAGAGCTACCACCTCGAAAGTGTGAAAGCCACTATAGCCGGTCGCTTTGGAAAGGGCTACCTTAGAGGATGTGTGAAGCTACTACCATCTTTTGAAATTGTTGTCACTTTTGTAGATAAATAAGTCCCTTGTACATAGAACTTTGAGGAGTATACCTTGGGTTGTTTTGGGTGAGTTCACACACATACACGATTTTGGGTTTGTTGTACTTTTTGATTCAAGTTTTTAGCTAGAGCTTTCATTTTTTGTATTTAATGTTGAAATTTCCCTTACTTGTAGAATGCTCTCTCTACGTACACTTTGGTGAACCTAAGGCCAAGCATTTTCCAATATTTCCTTCGTATCTATGCACGGAATGTTTAATTTTTTGCTTGAGGACAAGCAAAAAGCTTAAGTGTGGGGGAGTTTGATAAGTGTTTGTGTGATATTAATGTGAAGCATTCTTTCCATATGTTGAGCATTACTCTTCTCGGGTTTTTACACTAATATGTGTGTTTTTATGTTACTTTACGTGCGGGTAGGGTTGTGAGGCCGATTATGTGGGAAAAAGAAGCCAATGCGTATCTTAATGCACCAATTTTGGAGGAAATCTTGCTTTAAGGTTCAAACGCGAAGACATAGGGTCGGTCGCGAGATGCTAGAGTGTGCGCCAACTCGCTCGTATTTGAGTTAGCACAACCATTTTGAGGGGCCAAGGCGCGTCACATCAGCATTCGATTTATGCACATAGAACAAGATCTCCACCAACTTGTGCGCCATTAAAGAAGCTAAAAGCGATCCACGGCGTGAGCGTGTGCCCGTTTGCGTCACCTTTCGATGAAAAGTATGGACTCAGGGTATTTTTAGGACGGCACCGTAGCGGAGCACCCATAAGCGTAAAGTACTTAGTGGTAATCTGTATCCTAGTGAGCCAGAAAGCAGAGGAATTTAGAGTACTGCAGGCGTAGTGTGGAGTATACTGCAATAGTGTGGAGTCGCATGGGGTCGCGAAAAATCCACGCAGGTGTGTGCTTGGAGTTCAAGCCTTATTTAAAAGCGTTTATGCCCGCGTGTCTACTCGTCTTTTCGACTTGAGAGAGCTTGACTGGGGTTTGAGAGGTGATTGGCTAATGTTTGGAGAGGTTCTGTGACAAACTTGTGTCATTCCTTAGGAAGAAGGTTGGTAGAGCTTTTCGAAATCGGGTGTATCCTATCTTGGGAACTGATGGAATCCTTGGATGGTAGAGGACTTTCCACTGAGAGAGACCATTGACACATGACTATCGAGGGATTTCTCTATGGATTCATTGCTTTTGATTCTATTCTACTTTGATTTTACTTGGGTCCATGGAGATCTAAACTAGTTGGTACTCGGGTATTTGATGAACCCTAGGATGTATTTGTTTCATTGAGATCTCTTTATTATGCTGTCAATAAATTGATGTTTGTTGTGAGTTCCAACGCTCGAATGCTTGATTGTGTGAACAGCGTTCTCAAGTGACACTAGGGTTGAGAGTTCTTGTTGGTAACCTTGTAAGTGAATGACACACCACGAGCGTTAGATAAAGATAGGTTTGAAAGGCTGAGAGGGTGAGTCGAGAGTACAGGAGGCGTCCCCTTTCCCTTCGACGTGATAGACTCTATCTCCATTCCCGAGTCTCTATGCGGCCATACTAGAGTGAATGGTCTAAGGGGAGACCCTCCGCTGGGGCTTAGTTGTGGCGTGCAGCGGAGTGAAGTGTCTGAGGGTGATCTTAGTATCTAGGGCTTAATTGTGGTTAGGACTCCACCGGACCAAAGGGTTAGGTCTATAATTAGAAGAGATTTTATCACTTGAATCCCTAGAGGTCATTGCAACCTATTCGAGTGCGAGGTTGAGAGGTTATCTAATCTCCCTCCTGGACATGTATAGAGCTAGGCATGGTTGACCTTAGATTTGGGACTCATGTATTTAAGCGATTTCGCAGAATCATCATTGCATTGATTAGGAAGCATAATAGAGGGGTTCTTTCACTTGAAACAATTATTCTTGATGGAGCATTATCCCAGGCACACAAGATCCCATTACAGTATATGTCAAGTAAGTGCAGTTTGTCGGGCTAACAATCGAGGCTGCATCGAATCCACTGTGAGCAGGAGTAAAGACACTTAATTCGATTCTTAGCTATGTAGAATATCAACAATGATAAGTGTGATAAATGATTCAATTCTCATTAAAAGCGGCATATAGAGAGGCACGTGAGGAGGAGGTAAGCAATCGATAAAGATGGGGTACTAGGATGGCTTCACCAAGGATAATCGCTTCAAGTGCAAGAAGTCTCTAGTATGCTTCCTAATCAATGCAATGGTGAGTCATGAAAATCCTTTAAATACATAGTCCCAAATCTGGTCAACTTGTCTAACTCATTCGTGAGGAGGATTAACCTCTTCAACCTGCGCTCGTGGGGCTCTGAGTTCGATCGTCTCTGCCTCAGACCCCTTTGGTCCGACGGAACTGTTACGGCAGTGCAAGATCCTGACGCTTTCGCTACGTTGCGTGCAGCCCATCGTGTTAGACCATTCATGTGACGCAAGGAACGGGAGGGAGATCTATCGCGTGGAAGAGGATGTCTTGCCGCACTGGGCTACTTCAACCATCTCACGACCTGGCGTCTAGCGGCTGGTGGTGTGCTCACAAGGTTACCAACAGAACTCTCGACCAATGTCACTCTGAAATCAACAATCAAGCGTTGGAATTGAAACTCTAATCGTTGATGGCCTGTAAGTTCGATGAAACGGTACATCCTGGGACAATCACCAGTACCCAGCGGGTTTAGTTCTCCATGGGCTAAGTACAATCAAAGAAATCGAATGTAAAAGCAATGAATACATAAAGAAACCCCTCGATGGTCGTGTCGATGGTCTTGTGGAGGTCCTTTACTCGTTTGAGGATCCTTTGTCCGGCCTAGGATACACCTCGCGGATCGGTCTTAAACCAGCTCTCGATAACCTTCTTCCAAGCGGCCAGCGATGTCGGCCGTAGAACCTCTCCAAAAACTGTGGGTGCCCTTAAAACCCTGGTGAGCCCTCTCTCAAGTTGGGAAAACATGGAGAAAATACCAAAATCGAGGCTGAATCGGCTTTAAATAGTCTTTGGAATCGAGCTCCAGGCGTGGGCCGGTACAGCGCCGTCTTGGGTCCCACGGGCATGGATAATTTCCCACGCCCATGTGGATTCTCTTTCTCGATTTCTCGTGGTGTGAGCAGTCTTTGCCCTACGGTACATCTTGCAGATCTTCGCTGCATTCTTCGACTGAATAACTTCCCAATTCCATATTTTTCATCGGGTAACATAAGCGGCACACGTTTACATCAAGAATCACTTGCTTCTTCATTGATATACATGTTGGTGGAGTCTTATTCTTATGCATAAGTCGGAATGCTCGATTAGATCCGCCTTTGTGCCTCTCCAAATGGATGTGCTCACCGAATGCAAGGATGCCACACTCAGCATCTCACACCGACCTATGTCTTAGCGTTTGACCTTAGCAAGATTTCCTCCAAAATAGTGCATTATGATCCACATTGGCCTATTTCCTTCATACTCACCACAACCCTACCGTATAAAAGTAACATAAAAACACACATATTAGTAAACCGAGAAAAGTAATCAATATAAGGAATGAACACTTAGATTCATATCGCACAGCCACTTATCACATTCCATCTTTATCGATCCCTACCATCATCCTTTACTGTGTTCTCTACTTGTTGTTTTTACTTTTGAGAATTAAATAATTGTCACACTTATCACTATTGATCTTTCACATAGCTAAGATGGATTAAGTGTTTTATTCCCTACTTCCCGTGGATTTGATACC
>NC_052471.1:25466269-25526807 GCF_009730915.1 Dioscorea cayenensis subsp. rotundata | reverse complement strand
GGAAGCGTATTGCTGATAAATCTCTTCATAATTATAGACTTAACCCTTTGGTCCTCAGTGGAGTTGGTGCTCAACCATAATTGAGCTCTAGATACTAAGATCAATTAACACTTCACCGCCAAGGCTGCATCGCCAAGTAACTGCTTCCCACCGAAGTTCATCCCTTTAGGACCATATTCAATTTGTATTATGGCCGTGTGAAGAACCCGAGGAACCTGAGGTAGAATCTATCACAACCGAGAGAAAGCGGAACGCCTCCCTTGCACTCTTGACTCACCCTCTCAACCCTCCAACCTAGTCATTCTAACTTCATGGTGTGTCACCACTCCGTAAGGCTACCAACAAGAACTCTCAACCCTAGTGTCACCTAGGGAAATGTTCATACAATCACATCTGGTTGGAAACTCACAATAAACAACAATAATTTATTGAAAGCATAATAAAAGAGGTTCAAGAAACAAATACATCCTAGGGTTATCTGCACAATACCCGAGTACCCACTTTAGGGGTTTAGCCTCCTCCATGGAGCTAAGTAAGCATCACAAGAAATATAATGTAAAAGCAATGAATCCATAAAGAAACCCCTCGATAATGTGGGTGGATGGTCCCAGGAGTCCTTACTCGGGTCAGTCCAAGGATTCCCTCAGTCTCAGATAGGATACGCCCTCGGCTGTGTTCCCTACCAACCTTCTTCCTAAGGAAATGACGATGTCGGAGCCATAGAACCCCGCCAAAAACCTTGGCCAATACCTATCGAAACCCTTAGCTTCCAAGCCCTCTTCAAGTCAAAGAATGGAGAAAGAATACCAAAAATCGCGGGCCTAATCACTTTAACACCTGAACCGGCACTACATAGGCGTGACGCCCACGCCGCCCGCGCGGAAATTTCCACACGGGCGTGATAATTTCCACACGCCCGCGTGGATCTCCTCTACTTCCTCCGTTTCCTACCGGTTGTAAACAAAGGTCGCCAGAGTATATGCGCTACATGTGATTGCTGCTCGCTCACGATTCGACCGGTCAGCTTCCCCAATTCCACACTTTCATCGGGTAACGTAAATCCGCCACACGCTCAATACCGCCGGGTGATCACTTGCTTCTTCAACGTGTACACGCTGGTGGTTCTTATTCTATGTGCAGCAGCTCGCATCAGTTCGAATGCGATCGGCCTTCCTCCAAGTGGATGTGCCCACCACGAGAAGGTCGGGCACAATACGCTAGCATCTCACACCCACTCCATGTCTTCGCTTGAACCTTAGCGCAAGATTTCCTCCAAAATTGGCATTGCGATCCATACTGGCTTCATTTCCTTCATACCTCTACCACAACCCTACTCCGCATAAAAGTAACATAAAACACATATTAGTGAAAACCCGAGAAAAGTAATGCTCAATATAAGGGAATGAACGCCTTGCATTCGTGATTGTGACAAGCACTTATCAAACTCCCACATAAGCTTTTGCTTTGTCCTCAAGCAAAACTAAAAACGCTATGTGCATCAACGAAGAAAATATTGAAGTGTTTGGCCTTAGGTTCACTCAAAGTATACAAAGATGAGCATATCTATAGCGAGGGAAAATCAACAATTGTCTAAATGTGAAAAATCAAACTCCTACATAAAACCTCGACAAAAGGACAATGCACACACCAAATCGTGGAAGTGCGTGGACCCACCAAGTCAACCCAAGCGTATACTCCCCAAAGCTCTAAGCATAAGGGACTGTATTTAACTACACAAGTGATGCCAACAATTTCAAAGATGGCAGAGCTTCCACACATCCCCTCTAGTAGCCCTTTCCAAGGTGGCCGCTTAAGGTGGCTTCTACACTTCGAGGTGGTAGCTCTTCTACCCGAGTGGTAGCTTCTCACTCATCCTATGAGATAGCTCTTCTCATTAGGCACAGCTAGTATCCAACTTATGAGAGTAGCTTCATACTATAGGGTAGGCCTTTCCACCCAACAAAGCACAAATAAACAATAAAACTATTTTGTTCCTTTTTTTTTTTTCAAAATTTAGCACAAGAAAATAAACCTAACTAGTCCCTTTAACATCGAATACGACCCCCAATAGAGTTCAAAGAGTGAGTAGTGCACTATGTAAATCGGGCAAAAAATTCTAGAAATTCACAAGAAACTAGAGCATGAAAACATTCAATGTTAGAAATTCTCCTAAACTCAAGAATACAATGCTTGCAAATTAAGGTAACCAATATTATGGAGTATAACAATCAAGAACAATAGAAAGATGGGTGTTTCACGTAAACTCCACTCATTTAAGTTGTACATTGTCCCTAATGTACACATGCAAGCTCACTCAAATTATAAAATCATTCAAAAGCAAATGGAGAAGTAATTAAACACACTCCTCGGGAATTCTAGTGTGGCTTTGATGAAGCTTAGTTCGCTGGGGAGAGGAAAAGTTCCAACGGTTGTGAGAAGTTTCATTACCAAGTACCCTTTATCTTGGCCGCGTCTCAACATCAAGTCTCAATTCCCAAGAAGACAAGACCATCTCAGACGCGATACACTAGGGGGTTCAAAGAAGCTCAATAAAGTACAAAATAAACGAGGTATATAAAAGATGAAGCAATGAATACAACCCGATAATGCAAAATGAAAATAAACCATGAGAATCCTTCGAAAGGGAATGTCTAAGAACAAGAAAAATAAAAACAAATGCAAGAAAGTAAAGGAAAGGAAAAATCAAGTGTCGCTTGTCGCCTCAGCGCCGGTACACAAGAATTACCGGGTGAAGTTATAGTGGGTCCACCACATCGCTGGTAGAAGATGGAGGTTCTAGGAACCCAGGGGACCGGAGGAGTCCCTAGATCAAGAATACAAAATGATAAAGCGATCAGCCTCGCCTAAAATCGCTATAACACGAAATGCGCCATGAACTCAGACATCGAGTAGTTCATGTGAGCCCTAATCCCACCTCGCCGAGCCTCACCCACCTCCGCCTGTATCACTTCCCAGCACCTCGCGAGCTTCCCAAAACGCATCACGGCCCGACTGTGGAAACGCATTTAGTCCCTTCCACACCGGAGGTGTCTCGGCCCCATCGGCCGGTCAGTTTAGGAGCGGCCGAGATGCCTCATTTTATCCCTCGAATGGTATGTTCAAAGACATAAACACCATTTGAATAGTTTTGACAACTCATGAGCCTTTATTGTCTCTAACCTGGTGGTGTCAGGTATTATCGCCTTCCTGCCCACCGATTTGTCCTCGGGCAGACCCATCCCTACAATGAGTCCGTAATATATGATCTGAGAAGATGACACCTAACTGGGATATTGGTCTTGATACTTCCGGGACACCCGCTAAAATATGCTCCCAGATGGATTGGTTCGTTCAACCATGGAGTACAAGTATGTGGTTTTGCTTGTTAATGACCCTGCTATGATCACACTCATTCACCCACCTCGCTTATGATGGCGTGAAGATATTCAGAATCTAGGTCGAGATAAACATGAGGCCTTAGGATACCGTCTATATCTCCTTTCCATAGTAAATGTATACGCCCAACGGGAGATAGAACGATACGTCAACTGGAAGATCTCATACTCCCGGCCAAGAGTGTTTTTCCATCATATAGACCAAGTCTAGTGGAAGCGTGTAAGACACTCATACTATGTTGTGTGCCCATGACTACGACGAATAGCGCCCGACATCGGCTAAAATGAGCATAAGATGCTCCGAACTCAAAGCGAAGCAATGCCCTCCCAAAAGTGAGGTGTGCGGATGGCGGATCCTTGAATATTCGATAACTTGTACCAATTACTGGGCCAATAATACAATTTCTCGACTCTCGCTGTACACATGGTGTCACCCACTAGGATGCACCTTCCTAAAGTAACCCAACATCCGGGATTCGCGTTTGACCAAACTTAAGCTTCTCTAACCGCTCAAACCGACTTATGTACGTGATGTGAACTCCATGATTTCCGGCTCGAGGGAGCAGGCTTTTGAGGATGTTTGGCAATTACCTTCTTCGATTTGGTGGCCATATCTGCATGTATTAAAAATAAAATCAATCAGTTCCATTGATTGCACGGAAGATAACAACACTACGGCCGTCAAAACGGAAATTCCACACGCCCGTGCACATCCGCTGGGTGTGGAAAAGCGCCGCACCCTTTGTAGCCAATCTCCATGCCACCTCTCTATCTCCAATTCAGGATCGTCTTAAAGACAAATCATAACCATTTTAACAAGAAGGCGTGTGTATTATCCATTTTCAATCGTAGGTAATCGATTAGATTCAAATGAAATCGAAGAAGAGAGGAAAATTAAGGCCTACCAATGGTGAACCTAAACACTCCCTACAATCCACACAATGCGCAATCAATCGACTGAGGATGACGGGAGGGGACAAGAATGTCGGAAAAATGCTCTTTGGGCGGCTTAGGATTATTTGAGGAGAAAAGGTGTGCTGCTGTATTGAGGAGAGCGGACCGGTCTTTTAACTCTAGAGATCCCACATGGGCGTGCGGGGAATCGTCCCACGCCTACGCGCCAAGCGAAGAAGATTCACACGAGGTAACGCACCTGGCCCTGGCCTCGATGACCGAGAAAAATATTATACACGCCTGCGGTGTGAAATTCCGTACGGCCGTGGACATTCACATGCCTAACTCACGAGGTCGGGTCACGCCCCTGTGTCCTCGAGATGGGAAAGACTCCTCGTGAGCATGCAGGCGTGCAAAAATTACCCACGCCCGTGCGTGGTTCACAAAGGCCGCCTGAGGGGCTAGTCCATGCCCACAATAAGCCTCGAAAATGCACCAACTGCTGCGATTCCACACGCCCGTCGCGAAGTACCAGGCAGTGTGGCGGTCACATGAGTGCGTTCACGAGCGCACCGACGCCTACGTGCCTTCTCCGGATGAAAGGCTCACGACCATGTGCCTCGCACTGGCGTCTGCCTCGACTAAGTCTCAATTCCCAAGAAGACAAGACCATCCGCACGCTGCTCTAGAGGGTTGGGTGAAGCTCAATAAAAACAAAATAAAAGTCGAGTGAATATAAAAGATGAAGTAATGAATATAACTCGATGATGCAAAAATGAAAAATAAATTCGAAGGAGAATCCTTTTTGATGTGAACAAGTCTAAAAACCAAGATAAAATAAAATGCAAGAAAGTAAAGGAGAAGTCAAGTGTCGGTCTTGCTCTCGGGGCTCACGTGGCTGGTCAGTCTGAGGCAGCACATGGTGGGTCCCACCAGTCTCCGTCAGGATGGAGGTCTTTGCCGAGGAGGCCGGGGGACTGAGAGTCCCCGAGTGAATAGCATACAAAATGATGAGGCGATGTCTCGCTCTAAAAATCTCTCGTAACTGCTCGATAAAACACGGCATGAACTCGTGTCTTGAGTCGCACACTGCAACTGCTCATTTCGGACTCACCCTAGCAGTTCCCAGCCTCTCAAAGCGATCATTGGCTCGAGATGGTGGCTATATGACACTAGGGGGTGGCTCCTCCGCGATGGAATGCCCTCGGTCTCCATCATTGTTGGTGAGGCTCGGGAGCTGGTCTGAGATGCTTTCACAGCTTCATCACCTTCATCCCTCGGCTATCTCTTGAGAATGCAGTAGTACTAAAAGCAAAAACCCCTTTGTACGAACCTCGGACCATGTCCATCAACATAGTCTACTGACCCCTCGGGAGGCGAGTACACTCGTCTTCTACCGGCAATGAATCCAAGAGACCCATGACCGTGCACTACTCTATATGCAGGTCGGAAGGCTGCATCGGCCTGGACACCCATTCCATCTTGGGCACTGCACCACCACATAACACTCTAGTAAGCTCTCCGGGGTCAAGGTTCCGATTATCAGTCACGTCGATAGCATGCATATTCCTCCCATGATCCGTGAATGCCTCCTCATACAAGCCAAGTAGTACTAAAAAGCCTGCGTAATGCTCACGCTATGGTGGTGTCCAAATACAGGCGATAATGGTGTCCCACAGTCGAAGCTCTTGCCCCGATCTATTAAACTCGAATGATGATAGCACCTCCTAGTACAAACGCTCGGATAGTCGCTCTCTAAAAGTGTCGTAGCGCATGCCGCAACCACCGTTCGAAATGAGATCCTCGATCTCATCGGCAAACTCATCTCTCCCTCTGCGGATCTGCCCATATAGTCATGTCTAAGAATCGAGTTTGCCCAAAATGGAGCCTCGCCAGGCTCATAGTGAACTCCGATGCTCTGGAATTGCAAACCGCATGCCCTCGGGCTCAGGAGATGACTAGCGTGGTCTCTTTATCGGCTTGATTCTTTGAGCTAGGTGCCATACATCGCAAGATTTAAGCGAAATTGATCAAACAAGTTGATAAAACCAATGTCTTGAAATCCACGGTCATGTGGAATTTCCTTGCGCCCGTGTGGATCACGGGCGTGAGAACCCGACCACCAGCAATAATCCAAAATACAACTTACTAGTACTTTCCCTAACCCGTTCTCAAACGCAAATCATCTTTCCAATTGAAGAAATGAAGCATTATTAACGGGGTTAGTCGATGAGAAACCATGAATTGGCAAAGAAGATGATACTTACCGACGCTGATGGGTGAGAAAATGAAGAAACGATGCGACTTCACTAAAATCCCACCAAATTAGCAGCTACTGAACTCAGAGAAATCGGGGTGAGGTAGTTTTCGAGCGAATAGAGTCATGAAGAGGGAGAGAACTATCCTCTTTAAAAGCGAGCCCATGACTTTTGCATTCACAGCATCCACAGCGGGTGTGTGGAAATTCCCCCACGCCCGGCGCCTCACCAGCTAAAGAGCTCACAGGTGTCGCGCCCATGGGCTTTCTTTGGGAGCACGCCTCGACTCGACTTCTCTCGCATGGGCGTGCGGAAATATCACGCGCGTCTCGGTATCAAAGGGCAGCCCACGCCGGCTGGCTTCCCTTGACATCCGAGATACTGGCAGCTCCTGCGCTGCGAATTTCCCACAGGCGTGACATTCATGCCAAACTCACGAGGCGCGCAGCTGTCTTCTCGGGATGGAGAACTCACTGCGAGTTTTACATGCGATATTACCCACGCCCGTGTGTGGTTCTACAAGGTCGCTCTGAGGCGGGTCACGCCCTAAAGGTGCTCTCGGGGAAAAATCTCGCCCAACTTCTGCGAGGAATTCGAGGCCTGCTGCGATTACCCATGGACGTGCGCAGTCGCATGGTCATTCACGAGGGTAACCCGCATGCCCTGCACACTTCTCCTCGGATGAGCTTGCACGCAAATCCCGTCGTGCGAGAAAATTCCACAGGCTCGTGTGTTTCCTCTCGGATGACTTAGAAAAATCTGCGGAGCTCGGAGAAAATTTTACAACATGTTTACACACTCAGAGCACGCCCTATTATGCAAATTTTTACCCAGTGAAAATATGAAATAGAGCTCAAATGACCAAACTTGCATGATTCTACATGAAAACACGATTAAAATTCAAAGATCACAAAAATCTACAGCACAAGCATCTAATAGATTAAGACACCAACACTTAACAATTTATTCAAGCAAATGCCTAAACTAAAGAATAAAGAAAAGCGATAGAAACACTTAGGTTGCCTCCAAGAAGCGCTTGTTTAAATATCACTTAAGCTTAACGTATCTTGTCTCACCTCACGGGGTTCATGAATGAAAAGTCGCCCTCTTACCCATGGCTTGAAACATGATGTGCAAAGTCTCTTGAGGGTAGAGTGTGCATTATTGAGCCCGGACCACTATCAATGGTTCATCCAACTGGCTCATGTACATCTCAACAGCCTTGGAGCATTTCCGATTGGCGTTTGTTTCTAGCCCTCTTCATTATCCCGAGCACCTTCTTCGAGATCCCCGTGGTAGATGATATATTTCCATCCGTCGGGCCCAAGCATCATTACATCTTCATGTCCTTCCTCTTGGTCGAACAAAGCGTTATACGGATCGATTGAACATTTTCACGCATGTATTCATCGCTCCCAAAGCCTCATCGGTAAGAGTGTCTTATAGTATAAAGTGTCATCAAATGAAGAGAATGCCATATGGCTTCGACGAAGCTGTAACAGATGTGAGCTTGTCGTCTCCAGCTCTCGAGCAGTGAGTTCTCCACTGCCCATGTATAAATCAGTGCTTTGGAAGTCCACGCAAAATGGTCTTCCAAGTATCAAAGATACATCTGCATCCTCATCGACGTGCCCAGCACTACAAAGTCAACTGGGATGTACTTGTCCACCCGTGACAAGCACTGCGTCTTCAATGGATACCTCTTGGATGTCGCACCCGCTCGGTCCGCCAATTGTAAAGTCATCCGAGTAGGCCTAGGGCTCTCCTGAGCCTAGAGTTTGGAAGAAAGTGTATGGCATCATGTTGATACTTGCCACTTGCATCAGCGTTTGCCATTCCTCACCTAAGTTACCGATGTTACACGGAACGATGAACCTTCCTGATGTCTTTCTTCTTGTTACGCATGTTCTTTTACGCGACGACCGATGAACATGAAGCATCTCAGCACCACCATGGCACTCTCCTCAACTTCCCTCCTTATTAGTCAACAAGTCTTTTCAGGGAACCGCTTGGGCAGCATACTTTAGGCACTGAGCTAATGCCTCACCTACAAGGAATGTTGATGTGGAGTTGCTTGAAGATAAACTTCGGGAACTTCTTATACCTGCTCATCCCCTTGGTCGTTCTTCAGTCTAGGGGATAAGGATTCTGTTTGACTTCCGAGGAACCAGGGATGCCACCTCTACCTCTTTCTTTGCTCCATCCTCAACGACTCTCACAACCTCGGATTGTGTGGTGTTCTTTCGACTTCCTCACTCGAGCCTCCTTCAGCTCTCACCACGCTTCTCAAAGTGATCACCTCTCACATGTTCTCTCCTGTTGGTTTCTCAGACAGCCTGGTAAACTCCATGTGGCCTGGATGAGATCGCAGTGCCCCACCGATTTTCAGGTTGTACAAAGAGGCGGTGTGGTTGCAGTGTGGCCTAACTAATGCAATCGTATTCAGCGATTGAACAAATCCGTGGCCAAGTGCTTCTCTAAATCCATCATTCGGTTTCCGGAGCTTTGAAATTCTCCGCTTTTTCCACTTGAGTGGCTTGTTGTTGTTGTTCTGACGGTGGCCCCATGGCCTTTGTGGTCGCCAGATTACTCGCATGAAAAGTTGGGATGACTGCATCCAACCTGAATTGTGAGCATATTGCTATATGGGTTCCCGCGGGTCTCATGCCATTACCTACAAAAGTCATCAAGTCGGCCTAAGAAAGAGCATCACCAGCGCACTATCGAGCAACTCGAGAAGAGCATGTCCTCGCACAGCAAAGGTGATCGGGTCACGCAGCAAGAACTCTATTCGAAGCTATGAGATCTAGCTTCTCATTAAGACTCTCATACTATGCAGCCAATGAGGTTACCGCGATCACCTTTCATGGAGACCCGGCCACCTTTTCTTCCTCCCTAGAATTCCACGATAGCTATTTAGCTTCCATACTCCTCAATTAATCGAGCGAGCCTCGTACGGGAGTTTTGCTACCTAAGGTACCTCCTAGTTTGCAGCATCCAAAGAGTCGCCTTGTACTCGGGTTCAAACCATTGTAAAAGGTTTGAACAATCATCCATCACGGGAACTCCGTGTTCGCGACACTGCTCGAGCTCTTTTGAACCTTTTCCTATGTCGCAATAGAGACTCCAGTTCCAATCGAACAAAGCAGATCTCATTTCTACGACACTAAGCTTACGATTTTCCGGGAGGAAAATAACGGTCTAGAAAAGCTTCTACCATCTCTCCTATGTAGTGATCGCAAAAGTCTCAGGTAATGGCTGCATATGAAAGTAATGCTCTCGCCTCCCTTCAAAGGAAAATGGGAAGGCTCTCAATTTGATAGACAGCTCCGTCACTCATTTATCTTCGTGATAATCGCACACCTTAAGAAAGCTCTCTATGTGTATGTTTGGATCGCTCCTTCAAGCCAGCCCGGGCTGAGTGTCGCGAGGCTCGCATAACATACTTCGATGAATGCCGCTTTCAGCCCAAAATTACAGTACAGCAATCGGGCGCACAATACCTCATTCAGGGTTCCCAGCACTCAAGGTCGCGCAAGAAGTCGGGATGGTACCGATGTTACCATTCTGTTTACTCGCGTGTTTTCAAATTCCTCTCCTTCCAAATCAACGTGTATCTTACATTTCTTGCACGTTCTTTCCCTGTTTCTTCTTTCCAGTAGACGTCTCAGCTCGAGGTGCACTTCAATCAATATCGATGGATTCCCTTGAGCCAAGTAACCCGAGCTGCACCAGAAAGAAAAGAGAAAATCGAGCGATGATAGAATAAGAAGATGTTCTTGAAATAGAATGTGTGGTGAAATAGCTAAGAAACAAAGTGCAGTATCTCTAAATGCTAGCTCCCGACAACAGGCAAAACTTGACAAGAACACTTGCATATCCCGCAAATGCACCGTGAGTTTGTCAGTAATAATCCCAGGTAGTGGTATCGAATCCACAGGGAGTAGAGATAAAATACTTAATTTCAGATTTCTTTAGCTATGCAAAAGATCAATGATAATGAGTGTGATAATGATTCCAATTCTCAACAGATAAAGCAACAAGTAAGAGAGCAAAAGTTAAGAAGGGGGGTAAGGCAATCGATAAGATGGGGTACCGGAAAATGCTCCACTAGGATAATTGTTTCAAGTGCAAGAACCCTCTATTATGCTTCCTAATCAATGCAATGGTGAGTCGTGGAAATCCTTAATTACATAGTCCCAAATCTAAGTGACTATGCCTAAATCTACTACATATCTCGGAGGAAATCGAATAATCTCAACACCTGCTTTCTACATGGGGTTGCAATGAGCTTGACAAGATCGCTTGCTTATATCCCATAGTGGGTGAGCTTGTCGATAATACTCAGGGTGGCGAGGTGAATCCCACAGGAGTTGGGAGTAAGACACTTGGTCGATTTTAGCTATGTGAAGATATCAACAATGATAAGTGTGGTAAAAGATTCGATTCTCAAAAATTAAAAAGCAACAAGTAAGAAGGCAAAAAGTAGGAGGAGGCAAGGCAATCCGATAAAGATGGGGTACTCGGATGATGCTTCACTAGGATAATCGCTTCCAAGTGCAAGAACTCTCTGTATGCTTCCTAATCAATGCAATGGTGAGTCATTGGAAATCACTACATACATAGTCCCAAATCTAAGGTCATTATGCCTAACTCTATACATGTCCGGAGAAGAAATCAAACAATCTCAACTTCTCACTTTTCATAGAGTTGCAATGAGCTCTAGGGATTCAAGTGATAAATCTCTTCTTAGATTTAGACCTAACCCTTTGTCGAGGCGAGGTCCCACAGCCCGCAATTAAGCCCTAGATACTAAGATCACCTCAGCTTCACTCCATTTACCCGCTCAACTAAAGGCTGGCGGAGATTCATCCACTTAGACATTCACACTATGTGGCCTCGAAGAACTCGAGCAGGTAGAATCTATCACGCATCGGAGGGGAAGGGGCGCTCACTGTGCCTCTCAGCTCACCCTCTCAACGCTCCAACCTAGCTTTGTCTAACGCCTCGTTGTGTGTCACTCACTCACGGGGTCACCAACAATAACTCTCAACCCTGGTGTCGCTCTAGGAAAATGTTCATATAATCAAGCATTCAAGGGTTGGAACTCACAGATAAGCATCAATTTATTGAAAGCATAATAAAGAAGTTCAATGAAAGCGAATACATCCTAGGGTTCCACAATCACCCAAGTACCCACTAGGGGTTTAGCTCTCCATGGAGCTAAGTACAATCAAAGAAATCGAATGTAAAAGCAATGAATCTATAAAGAAAACCCCTCGATAGTCGTGTCGATGGTATTGTGGAAAGTCCTCTACAAATGCAGTCCAGGAGTTCCTTCAGTCCGGTATAGGATGCGCCTCGATCGAAGCTCCCCTACCAGACCTTCTTCCTAATGGAATCACAATGTCGAGAGCGATGAGAACCTCTCCAAAACCTTGGCCAATACCCTCGAAGCAATGGCCGAACCCCTCTATGAGATTAGGGAAAAAGATGGAGAAAAGAATGCCAAAATCAGGGCTGAATCAGCTTTAAATAGGGCTAGAATCGGGCGACTACACGGGCGTGGATGGTACACACGCCCGTGTGGAGTGCCCGCGGCCGTGGATAATTTCCACACAGCGTTATTGGATTTTACATTTCTACGATTTTCGGTCGTGTGAGCGATAGCTTGCTACGATAATTTTCTGCATTGATCTGTTGCGATAACACTACTACGTGCTACGCAGAAATACTCGAATTCCATACTTTCATCGAGTAGCATGAAAGCAGACACTGCGTTCACGTTGTGGATCACCTTCTTCGATGAGTGTACTGCGTTGGTGGAGCTCTTGTTCTATGTGCATAAGTCGAGAATGCTTTCGAATGTGAGCGCCTTTGTGCCCCTCAAATGGATGTGCACTCTCGAATCTGAGGGAGGTTGGCACACTACGGCATCTCACACGACCTATGTCTTCAGCGTTTGAACCTTAGCAAGATTTCCTCCAAAATTGGTGCATTACCTCAATCCCACATTTGAGCCCTAGCTAGCTTCATACTCGGCCTCCCACAAACCCTGCGCATAAAAAGTAACGTAAAACACACATATTGAGTGTAAAAACCCGAGAAAGTAATGATCAACACATAAGGAATGAGCGCTTCACGTCGTGCTCCCTTTAAACGCCTTATCTAACTCCCCACATAGCTTTTGACTTGTCCTCAATACAAACATTAAAATGTTATGATACGCATGGATGAAGGAAATATTGGAAGTTAACACGGCCTTAGGTTACGCTCAGCATACTGAAAGAGGCACATTCTATAAGAAAGGGGAAATTTCAAACACTAAATACTGAAAAATCAATGCTCTAGCTAAAAACTTGAATAGACAACAAACCCGAAATTGTGTAAGTGTGTGAACTCACTCAAGTCGACCCAAAAGTATACTCCTCAAAGCTCTAAGTATAAGGGACTTATTTATCTACAACAAAAGAAAAACAACAAACATTTCAAAAATGATAGTAGCTTCACACATCCTCTAAGTGTGCCTTTTCCCAAAGCGGCCCCTAAAGGTGGCTTTTCACACTTTCGGCGGTAGCTCTTTCTGCAGTGGTAGCTTTCACTCATCCTATAGAGATAGGTCTTTCTCTCATTGGTGAGATAACTAGTATCCGACTTGTGAGAGTAGCTTCATATTTCATAGGTGGTGAGCTCTCTCACCCAACAAATACAAATAAACAATAAAACTATTTTATGTTCCTTCTTTTCATTTTTCCTAGAATTAGCACAAGAAAAATAAACCTAACTAGTCCCTTTAACATCGAACATGAGTTTCAATAGAGTTAAAAGAGTGAGTAGTGCACTAAGTGTCATCGGGGCAAAAATTCCTAGAAATTCAAGCAAGACCGGAGCATGAAAACATTCAATGTTAGAAATTCTCCTAAACTCAAGAACACAAACTCATTGCAACTAAGGTGAACCTAGCCATTTTACTATGAGCATATAACAATCAAGAACAATAGAAAAGATGTGTGCACTATGAAACTTTCACACTTAAGTTGTACATTATCCTCAATGTACACATGCAGCTCACTCAAAATATATCATTCAAAAATAATGTGGGATGAGGGCTTAAATCAAAACAATACTCACTTGACTCCTAGTGTTGCGTTTGATGAAGCTAATTCCTTGGGAGTAATGTTCCAACGGTTGTGAAGCTCACTGCGGGCAAGTGCGAAGCTTGCCTTGGCCGTGCCCTCATATTCAAGTCTCAATTCCCATGATGACAAGATCATCTACGCAGCATACACTAGGGGTTCAGGTGAAGCTCGATAAAACAAAAACAACTTCGAGTATACAAAGATAGAGCAATGAATACAACTTTCGAGCCAACAAAATGAAAAATAAACTCGAGAAGGAAAATCGCTTTACGAGTATACAAATCCAAAAATAAAATGACAGGAAAATAAAAATGCGAAAAATAAGAAGAAAGAAGGTAAAGAACGCCTCAATTGTCAGATGTATTAATAGCTAGTACATACATTTCTCGTTATTTAGGTGAAGATGGCGCTAGTCTTTGCATAAATGAAGATTAGCAAAAGAAAGAAGAAGCTTACCAACAAAATGAGAATGAAAAGACTAGAAAAGCGATCGGAAAAACTCAATTAACAGCCCTCTAAAGCGGCGGTGAGGAGGTCGGGAGAGAGCAAAGATATGTTCTCAAAAATGTATGAGGGTGAAAAAGATGAAGAAACCGAAAAAGATTTTTAAAAGAAAACCTGCGGTTCTAGCATATCGTAAATCCACATGGGCGTGTGGAAATTACCTGCGTGTGTGCTCGACCTGAGGGCAGGCCTTGCGCCGTGGACTCTCCATCATAGAGAAAAATCTCTCTAAGACCCGCCCATACGAAAATTCCACCTCTGGCGTGGACATTCAGCGAGCCCAACTCACGAGGAACTGGCCGCCTATCTCTTCTCGGGATGGAGAGTCCTCGCATAGGTCGCTGGCGGGCGTGCAGATTACGCTCGTGTGTGGTTCACAAAGGTCGCCCGAGGCGAGTCCACGCGTGTGCTCTTGGGATAAACCGCCCAACTCTGCGAGGAATTCACCTGCGCCCGTGCGAAGTAGCAGGGCGTGTGGCGGTCATGTGGTCATTCACAAGAGGCGAGCCATGCATCGCATGCCTTCTTTGGATGAGCTCGCGGTGCAAATCCGCAGGCGTGTGGAAATTCAACTGCGCCCGTGTGTTTTCTCACGGATGCCTTAGAAAATTCGCGAGGCTCTGCGAAAATCTTTATGTTTACACCTCGAGCACGCTAATATGTAAGTTTTATCGATTGAAAAACATGTGAAATAGCTCAAATGACCAAAACTTCACCAAAACACATGAAAGCACGAGAGATAACACCAGCGGTCCACAGAAAAAGCATAGCAATGGCCTATAAGAATCAAAAACACCAACATTCAAGCTCTTATTCATGCAAACACTAAACTAAAAACTAGGAAGCGATGAGTGCTTGAGGTTTGCCTCCCAAGAAGCTTGTTTTCGTCACTAAACACTGGCGATACCTCTTCTTTTACCTTTTGGAGGCTTAGAAAGAGTATGTTCCTCCCGACTAGACACTTGCATAGCTACTTCCATTAAACCAAAAATTTGCTTGCCAGGGTGGAATATTTGTTGGAGAGTCAACCATCTTACTTCGCCTCAAGGAAAACAATTTGGGTTGGGGAATTGTCAACTAGCTTAGCAGTGTGAGATCATTGGATGAGCTTCAATCTCTACCACGTCTTCTTCCAAACCCGAAAATCTCTTTTTCTTGCAATTTATGAGTTGATTAATCCCAAAGAGATGCTTGCTCCATTACACTTAGGATTTCGTCTTCTTTCATTTCAACTTGAAAGCAATATGTCTTAACCAACTCTCCTTGCACCATTTCCTGCTCACTGAAACATCACTCCCACTCAAACAATTATCACATTGAATGAGCGGTTCTTCTTGTATCCTCTCAATCTACGACAACATCATGCTCTCAGTTCCGCCCCACTTCTTCATTGTCATTCACTACCCATCTTCTACTATAAAGGAACTTGACTTGCTTGCTCGAATACTGGTTCTTGGAGAGTGTATCAAAATATCCTCTAGTTGATGCTCAAGGTTTTATGGAAACTACCATTATGAGGTGAGCTTGCATGTGTACATTGGGGACAATGTACAACTAAAATGATGTGTGTGTGTGGGGCGGTTTCATAGTGTACATATCTATTATATTAGTTTTGATTGTTACACATGCTCCACACTAGTCAATGGCGAGTTCACTTTAGTTGCAATGATTGTATTCTTGAGTTTAGGAGAATTTTTAACATTGAATGTTTTCATGCTCTAGTTCTTGCTTGAATTTCTAGGAATTTTTACCCAATTGACATTTGTTACACTACTCACTCTTTAAACTCTTTTGGAAACTCATGTTTGATGTTAAAGGGACTAGTTATAGTTGTGTTTTTGTGTAAAAATGGAAAAATGGAAAAATGAAAAAAGAAAAGAACAAAAATAGTTTTTATTGTTTATTTGTGCTTGTTGGGTGGAAAGAGCTACCACTATGAAGAATGAAGTTAATCTCATAAGTCAGATTCTAGCTATGCCCTAATGAGAGAAAGAGCTATCTTATAGGATGAGTGAAAGCTACCACTAATGTAGAAAGAGCTACCACCTCGAAAGTGTGAAAGCCACTTTAGCGGCCGCTTTGGAAAGGGCTACCTTAGAGGATTTGTGAAGCTACTACCATCTTTGAAATTGTTGTCACTTTTGTAGATAAATAAGTCCCTTGTACTTAGAACTTTGAGGAGTATAGCTTGGGTTGTTTTGAGTGAGTTCACACACGTACACGATTTCGGGTTTGTTGTCCTTTTTGATTCAAGTTTTTAGCTAGAGCTTTGATTTTTTGTATTTAATGTTGAAATTTCCCTTACTTGTAGAATGCTCTCTTTGTACACTTTGGTGAACCTAAGGCCAACCACTTCCAATATTTCCTTCATCTATGCACAGAATGTTTAATTTTTGCTTGAGGACAAGCAAAAGCTTAAGTGTGGGGGAGTGTGATAAGTGCTTGTGCGATATGAATGCGAAGCATTCTTTCCTTATATTGAGCATTACTTTTCTCAGGGTTTTACACTAATATGTGTGTTTTTATGTTACTTTTATGCTGGTAGGATTGTGAAACCAATTATGAAGGAAAGAAGCCAATGTGGATCATAATGCACTGATTTTGGAGAAAATCTTGCTAAGGTTCAAACGCGAAGACATAGGTCCGGTGTGAGATGCTAGAGTGTGTGCCAACCTGCACAACCATTTGGAGGGGCACAAGGGCAGTCACACTCAAGCATTCCGACTTATGCACATAGAACAAGATTTCCACCAACTTGTCCAGTCATTAAAGAAGCAAAGTGATCACGGCGTGAGCGTGTGCTCGTTTGCGTCACCTCGATGAAAAGTAGCGACCTTTATTCACAACCGACCCGAAAATGAGCGGTTTCGAGAGAATCACTTGCAGGCGTGTGGAAATTACTTACGCCGTGTGGAAATTTCATAAGGGGCGTGTGAAAAAAATCCACGGGACCGTGTGGATGCCGATTCGACCCTATTTAAAGCCGATTTCAGCCCGATTTCGACATTCTTTTTCTCCATCTTTTCCCCAACTTGAGAGAGGGTTTCTGCTAGAGTTTTAAGAGGTATTGTCTAGGGTTTTGGAGAGGTTCTACAGCTCCGACATCGTCATTCCTTTGGAAGAAGGTTGGTAGGGGAGCTTCCGTCGAGGCGTATCCTATACCGGATAAGGGAATCGTTGGACAACGAGTAGAGGACTTTCCACAAGACCATCTACACGACTATCAAGGAGGTTTCTCTATAGATTCATTGCTTTTACATTCTATTTCTTTGATTGTACTTAGCTCCATGGAGAGCTAAACCCCTAGTGGGTACTTGGGTATTAGTGAACCTTAGGATGTATTTGTTTCATTGAATCTCTTTCTTATGCTTTCAATTAATTGATGTTTGTTGTGAGTTCCAACCTTGAATGCTTGATTGTATGAACATTTCCCCTAGAGTGACACTAGGGTTGAGAGTTCTTGTTGGTAACCTTATGAGTGAGTGACACACCACGAGCGTTAGACAAAGCTAGGTTGGAGAGGGTTGAGAGGGTGAGTCGAGAGGTACAGGTGCATCCCCTTTTCCCTCCGATGTGATAGATTCTACCTCCATTGCTCGAGTTTTTTGCGGCCATAATAGAGTGAATGGTCTAAGGGATGACAATCCAGCTGGGGGCTTAGTTCTGGCGATGCATGCGGGTGAAAGCATTGAGGTGATCTTAGTATCTAGGGCTTAATGGTGGTTTGGGGACCTTCCACGGACCAAAGGGTTAGGGTTTATAATTAGGAAGAGATTTATCACCGGAATCCTAGAGTTCATTGCAACTCTATTCGAGTGTGAGGTTGAGAGGTTATCTAATCTCTCTTCCGGGACATGTAGAGAGTTAGGCATAGTTGATGTTAGATTTGGGACTATGTATTTAAGGATTTCTATGACTCACCATTGCATTGATTAAGAAGCATAATAGAGGGTTCTTGCACTTGAAATGATTGTCCTAGATGGAGTATTATCCGAGTACCCCATCTTTATCGATTGCCTTACCTCCTCCTTTACTCGTGCTCTCTTACTTGTTGTTTTTACTTTTGAGAATTGAATCATTATCACACTTATCACTACTGATCTTTCACATAGCTAAGAAGCAAATTAAGTGTTTTTATTCCCTACTCCCTGTGGATACGATACCCGCTCATCCGGGATTATTACTTTGACAAACCCGTGCACTTGCGGGATATACGCAAGGGGACCTTGTCAGTCTCCAATCTTCTCAAGGGTGGAATCGATGAAGATCTTGCCCAATGACGCTTCTCCCCTCAATTTTTCCTCTCTAGATCATCGAATTTGGCCTCGATTAGCTCGGGTGAAGTTGCCCCGCCGAGAGCCTCAAATATGGGAAGGAGATATGATGATAGAGAAAGCAAAGATCCCCAAAAAAAATGCCCTAGCTTTACTTAAAAATCATCGCTCGAGTCACATGGCATGTCGTGGAGGCTGCGCCCGCTCAGCGTAGATCACTATCTTTCCGCTCACAAAAAATCCGGGATTGATTGCGAGTGCTAAGCTATAGTACTTTTGTTATAGTTAATCGTCTACAATACTGGCTCCGAATTCTCCAGCGTGTCACGCGGGCGCATAGTGCCCACGAGGTTCACAGCCTAATCCATGTAGGGCCCCAATTCCTTGCCATAGCGTCTCAACAGTGTTCTTGCTTTGAAAACATGATTTTTGGTGCTGATTTCACTCCAATTGCGTTCTCAAGCTCAATGTAGCTTCTTCGAGGCTTGCAACAAGAATATAACCAATTTAGGCAAAAAAATAGCGCTGATTAATCTAAAATAGCATGCAAGCATATACAAAACCAACATATAAATATATATATTTAGGCTCTTATAAGGTACTCGGATATTGTTCCGCCTAGGACATTCATTTCAAGAGCAAAACCAACTATTATGCTGCCCGACTAATGCATTAATGAGTCATGGAAATCCTTCAATACACGGTCTCAAATCTAATGTTAAACATGACTGAATCTATACGATGTCTCAGTGGAGAATTCAAATGAACTCAACACCTCACACTTGTATAGAATTGCATGGAGTTCAAGAGATTCCAAGTGATAAACCCTCTTCCTAGATGTAGACCTAACCCTTTGGTCTAGGTGAGAGGTCCCTAATCACAATTATACCCTAGATGCTAAAATCACTTTAACGCTTCACTCCGTTACCATTACAACTAAGCCCCAGCGGAAGGTCATCACTTAGCCCGTTCACTCTACTATGACCGCAAAGATTTCAAGGAAATGGAGGTAGGAAAAATCATGTCAGAGGGGAAAGGGGACGCTCCGCTATCTCTCGACTCACCCTCTCGACCTTCTCTAATCTAACTTTATCTAACTGTCGTGGTGTGTCACTCACTCACAAGGGTTACCAACGTGAATTCTCAACCCTAGTGTCACTCTAAGGGGAGCATTTAATCAATCAAACATTCAAGATTGGAACTCAATTAAAACATCAATTAAATAAAGTATAATAAAATGTTTAATGAAACAAATACATCCTAGGGTTCACAAATCCAAGTACCCACTAGGTGGTTTAGCTCTCCATAGAGCTAGTTACAATCTAGCTCCATGGAGAGCTAAACCCCCTAGTGGGTACTTGGATATTTGTGAACCCTAGGATGTATTTGTTTCATTGAAGCTCTTTATTATGCTTTCAATTAATTGATGTTGTATTTAAGTTCCAAACTTGTATGCTTGATTGTAAGAATACTCCCTTAGAGTGACACTAGGGTTGAGAGTTCTTGTTGGTAACCCTTGTGAGTGAGTGACACACCATGAGAGTTAGACAAAGGTAGATTAGAGAGGTGTGAGAGTGTGAGCCGATAGGTAGCGGAGCGTCCCCTTTACCCTCCGGCGTGATTTATTCTACCTCCGTTTCCTTGAGCGCTTTGCGGTTATAGTAGAGTAAATGGGATAACAGATGACATTCGGCTGGGCCTTAGTTGTAGAGGCAACAGAGTGAAGTGTTGAAGTGATTTTAGCACCTCTGACAATTTCGACTAGGGGACCTTCCACAGAACCAAAGGGTTGGGTTTTTATTCTGAAGAGGATTTATCACTTGGAATCCCTAGAACTCATTGCAATTCTAAACGAGTGTCGGTGTTGATATTATTAGATTTCTCCTTCGGGACATGTATAGAGTTAGGCATGGTTGACCTTAGATTTGGGACCATGTATTTAAGGATCTCCACGACTCATTATTACATTAGTTAGAAAGCATAATAGAGGGTTTTTGCACTTGAACGATCATTCTAGGCGGAACAATATCCGGTATCCCAATTTATATCTATTTCCTTATCTTCTCTTTTTACTTGTGATCTCTTTTCTTGTTTCTTTTCACTTTTTGTTACATCACATTTTGTCACACAAATCACTATTCATCTTTCAGCTTAGTTAAGAAACAATTAAAAGTATTTTTTTATTCCTACTCGTCGTGGATCACGATACCCGCTCATCGGGGATTTATTACTTGATAACCTGTGCACTTGTGGGATATACACAAGGGGATCTTGTCAAGTTTTTGGTGCCGTTGCCGAGGAGTAGGCGTTTAGAGATACTTTGTACTTTGTTTTCTTAGCTATTTATTCATTTATTTTATTTCACATCTTCTTTTCTTTCATCGTTCTGATTTTATTTTTACGCTTTTTGGTGCGGTTTCGGGTTATGACGAGAGGGAACTCCTCAATAATGATTGAAGGAGATCCTAAGCGAGCGATACACTTAAAAAGAAAAGGGAAAGAACCCTGTGCAAGAACCATCTATTCTAGCTGATTTGGAATTAGAAGAATCGAAAAACATGGCGAGAACAAAATGAACAACGAGAGGACATTATCCGATTATGCGGACCTTCGATGTTGGGGACATAATCGGTATTGTGCATCCCCGATTGCAGCTCAGAACTTCGAGCTAAAGCCGACATTCATCCACATGTTGCAGCAATCCGCACAATTCAATGGTTTAGCCGATGAGGATCCAAATAGTCATATAGAGAACTTTCTCGATGTGTGTGATATGCTTAAGATAAATGGGGTGATGGATGATGCCATTAAGTTGAGAGCCTTCCCATTTTTCCTTAAAGGGGAGAGCGGACGTTGGCTACACTCATTACCTAGAGCATCGATTACCACACGGGAGGAGATGGTAGAAGCTTTTTCTTGCCCGTTATTTCCCTCGGGAAAAAATCTGCAAAGCTTAGAAATGAGATCTCATCCTTTATAGAGCTGGAATTGTAGTGCAGTATTTCAGACGTGGGGAAAGGTTCAAGGAACTCTTGAGAAAGTGCCCTCAACATGGATTCCTAGAGTGGATGATTGTTCAAACCTTTTATAAAGGGTTAAATCCAAGAACGAGGCAACTCTTAGGTGTGACAACAGGACGTACCTTAGGTTGCAAGACCCCGGGAGAGGCTTGTCAACTAATTGAAGAAATGGGGTTGAATAGCTATCAATGGAATGCTAGGGAGAAGAAAAAGGTGGCCGGGCTCCATGAAATAGATGCAGTAACTACATTGGCTACTCAAGTGGAACCATTGAGTAAGAAGTTAGACTTCTAACTTCAAATATAGTGGCGGCCGTGACTACTTGCACCGGGTGTGGTGGAGGGCATACCCCCTCTGAATGCCCGATCTCCATTGGTGGTGTATCTTCGGTTGAGAAAGTCGATTTTGTGGGCAATGCAATGAGAAATCAAGGGAATTCATATAGCAACACCTACAATCCAGGTTGGAAGAATCACACCAATTTTTGGTGGAGCAACCAAAGTTCACAAAAGGCCATAGCACCATCGGGTTTCCAACAACAACTAGCCCCAAACATGGAGAACCGCGTTTCAGGCTTGGAGGCCCGTATGACCGATTTGTAGAAGACCTTGACTAGGTTTGTGCAATCATCAGATACAAGGTTTCAATCAGTTGAGGCTACACTTCGTAACCACACTGCTTCTTTGCACAATCATGAAAATCAAGTGGGGCAGATTGCGAAGTCTCTTTCTGAGAGACCACAATAGAGAATGTGAAGGCGATCACTTTGAGAAGTAGTCAAGAGGTTGAAGGTAGGCTTCCGAGTGAGAAGCGCAATGAACATGCACCCGAGGTCATAGAGGTTGAAGAGGGAACAATCAAAGAGAATGAGGTGGCACCTCCATCTTTCAAGCCAAGAATCCCTTATCCCTCTAGATTAAAGAATGACCAAGGAGATGAATAGTACAAGAAGTTCCTAAGTTTGTTCAAGCAACTCCACATCAACATCCCCTTTGTTGAGGCATTGTCTCAAATGCCTAAGTATGCAAAATTCTTGAAGGACTTGTTAACCAACAAGAGAAAATTGGAGGAGAGTGCTTCAAGGATCTTAGATGCTTCTTGCTCGGTAGTTTTGCAAAAGAATATGCCGAACAAGAAGAAAGACCCGGGAAGCTTCATCATACCATGTAACATTGGCAACTTGGGTGAAGAAATGGCATTGGCAGACTCAGGGGCCAGTATCAACATCATGCCATACACCTTCTTTTAGAAGCTAGGCTTAGGAGAGCCTAAACCCACTCGGATGACTTCGCAATTGGCGGATCGAATGGTGAGACATCCGAGGGATATCATTGAAGACATGGTTAACAAGCTTGACAAGTATATATTTCTTGTGGATTTTGTAGTGCTAGACATCGATGAGGATGTGGATGTACCTTTTATACTTGGGAGGCCATTCTTGCGTACTTCCAAGGCATTGATCGACATGGATGGCAGAGACTGACACTGAGGGTTGGAGATGACAAGCTCACATACCACCTCACTGAAGCCATGTGACATTCTCTCGATTTTGATGATACTTTATATTTTTTTGACACTACTGATGAGATTGTTGATGAATACATGCAGGAAATGTTCAACCCGGATTTGTACAAGGGTTTGTTCGACCAAGTGGTGGACAATGAAGAAGTAATGATGCTTGGTCCAATAGAAGAAGTACCATCTACCCCGGGGCTCATGAAGAAGGTGCTCTGGAAGATGAAGAGGGCTAGGAGACACCATAGGAAACCCTCCAAGGCTGTTGGAGATGTGCGTGAACCGAACAAATTAGAAGAACCATTGCTAGGTGGGCCCAAACCTGATAATTCTCCCTCTACCATCAAGAGATTATGCTTATCATGTTTCCAAGCCATGGGTAAGAGGGCAACCTTCATTCATGATCCTCCGTGAGGTAAGATGAGGTACGTCAAGCTTAGTGACATTAAACAAACGCTTCTTGGGAGGTAACCCAAGTGTTTACTGTTTTCTTGGTTGAGTGGTGCAGTATTTGCATGAATAAAGTGTTGAGTGTTGTAGTCTTGATTTTAGATGCTTTTGCTGTGTTTTATTGTGGGGATTTTAATGTCATCGTGTGTTTTCATGTGGATTTGGCGAAGTTTAGGTCGTTTGAGCTTATTTTTCGTGTTTTTTCTAGTTAAAGTTGCCTTATAAAGTCGGCTTTGAGTGTATAGTTGTGTTCAGAAATTTTCTGCAGTGCTTACAAAGTTTTCTACGTGTCCAGAGAAAACACACGCCCGTGTGGAATTTTCGCACAGGCGTGCGTTTTTGTTCAGAGCTCATCCAGAGATGGCACATTGGCGTGGACTCACCCCTGTGGCCGAACCTGTGATAACCGCACAGGCGTGGGTATTTTCCACATGCCCATGTGGATCTCTGCAGAAGAACTCTCTCCATCCTGAGAAGACACAGGGCGTGTGCGTGCCCCTGTGAGAAGACACAGGCGTGGGTATTTTCCGAATGTCCACGCCTGTGCGGAATTTCTGCACGGGCGTGTGAAACACTTAGCGATTCTTCTCACTTGGACAGTGGAGCCACAGGGGCTTGCGGCTGCCCTTGTGGGTCAGGCGCGGGCGTGGGTATTTTCCACACGCCCGTCCGAGAGCATTCAAAGATAGTGAGGGTATTCCCGAGAGCCCACAGGGGCGTGCACCTGCCCCTGTGAAGCTCTCTTGTGGAGGCGCACGGGCGTGGGTAATTTCCGCACGCCCGTGTGGATGCACAGAACGCCAAGAGGCGCGAGTTCTCTTTAAAAGGATGACCGTTCTTCTTCATCCTCCCATTCTCCACTCGTCTGAGAGCACTCTCACACCGTTTCTAGACCTCGTATTAACAATTTGGATCGATTTTTGCTTTGTTTTATCGCGGTTTCAAAGTTTTCTAGTTTAACTCATCGGTAAGCCCTATCTTTTGGTTTCTTCGTCAATTCTTGATTTTATTCGATAAAACTGGTTGATGTTGCTTCGTTTCTACAATTAGAATTGTTATGCATGTTTAGAACGAAGTTAGAAGTAATTTAACAGTGCATTTTTTGGATCCACACAGACGTGCGAAAATTCCACAAGACAATGTGGAATTCTGCAGCACTACTAAAGTAGCTTATTTGATCAATTTTCTTTCAAAGTTTGCAAATTATGGCACCTCGATCAAAGAAGCAAGCTGATAAATGGCCGTGTAAGTCATCTCCCGATTCTGAAAGCATGAGATTTACTATTCCTGAGCATCAGGCTCGTTTTGTACGGTTGTCAAGACTTCGGTTTGCACAGACTCGATTCCTGGACACGAGCATATTGAGAGATCTGCAGCAGGGAGATGAGTTCATAGATGAGGTCTATGATCTTGTTTCAGTGGGTGATTGGAGGTAGTTATTATCGACTAGGGAACCAGCCATTCGTGAGCTTACACTTGAGGTCTTATCGTCATTCTAGTTTGATAGATCTTTTACAAGATTTGATAGTTTGACGCCATTCAGTTCTAAACATTTGGACATCACCATAGCATGAGCATTACTCAGTTTTCAGTTCTGCTTGGCTTATACGAGGAGGCATTTATAGACACTGAGAAGTATTCTCAGTTACCGACAGATTACCCTGGAGCTTTAACCCCGCAGAGAGCTTACAGAGCATTGTGTGGTCATGGTCAGTATGAGCCAGGGGTATCCAAGTCCACGTGCCTTTCCTGACCTTTGTACCAATATTTACATGCCATTCTGAGTAGGTCGGTGAATGGCCGTGGTGATAGCGCTGGTGTCCTGAGTCGGTAAGAGCTTCTGTACTTGTATTCGATGGTTCAGCGTATACCGATTCATCTAGGGCACATCTTCGCAGAGTACATCCGACATCAGGGGTAGTATACTAGATTGGGAGTGATCATCTCGGGCCCCTGCATTACGGGACCAGTTTTGGGTATGGGTCTCTTGGACGCGATTAGAGGGGTCAAGAAAACGAGTATACCTGCTTCCCTGAGCCTGGAGATGATGAGATTGGTGGGTATGATCCGCAAGGTTCGGACTGCAGTTTATGCCTTGGTTCTACCAGCTCCAGAGATAGCTGAGGAGGAGGGTGAAGATCGCAGAGGCTTGCGACTGTTCTCGAGCCTCACCGACACTGAGATGGAAATCGATGTACCTCCTGCGGCAGAGGAGCCACACCCAGTATGCATGTTTTCACCATCTTGAGCCCATGATCATTTTGAGAGGCTCGAGAGAGCTGTGGGGGTGCTACGGATAGAGATCGCTGAGGTCCAGGCTACACAGGCCTTACAGTATATAGAGTTCATGGCACATTTCGATACGCTATAGCAGATTTTTGAGCGACATGTTGCCACTTCTTTTGTTCTGAGACCTCGGACTCCCTCGGCATCACCGGCATCTCCATCACCAAGTCCGAGACCCTAGTTGACCCTCGACATCATGATTGCTTCCAGCATAGTGTACGTGATCACCAAGTAATACCCTGTGAGTGACACCTGGGTCGTATTCCATGGGGCAAAGGAAGTACTATTACTCACTCTTCATCTATTATCTAGCCTACAATTCTTAGTAAGGGGAGCAAATAAAACAAAATAAACTAACCTAAGCTAATCCTATTGTCGGGTAACTAGCATATGAATGTAAATAAACAAGTAAGTATCAAGCATGAGAAGGGAGTGTTTGGACAAGGAATCCACCTAGGGTTGTCATTAAGTCCTAAACTAGGATGGTTTAAAGATGCATTGACGATAATTGAGACTTAGAGACCTCATGAGTAGATTAGCCCCCAATTTCTAGGCGACTAACCCCTAATCCCATATGAATGTCGATCAGGATCTCTTCCAGATCAATACACCTATGATCGCATTAAGTTCTAGGAGTTCTCTAATAGGAGTAAACCTAGTCTTCTTCGGCTAAAACCTAGTAATGGAGGGCTACCAACACCCAATTTCTTGGCATGTAGGCACAAGTATCCCCTTTCAATCTTTCCTAGATCTGGTACACGTGAGTAGGTCACATCTACGCATGCAACTCATAATAGAATTATGGATTTCTCCATACATGTAATTCTAAACATCAAAGCATGAAAGATTGAATCTCAAACAACCATCAAGTTAAATGAAGAACAACATCTCAAGTTCATACACAAGAATACATCCTAGGGTTCATCCAAATCCAAACACAACAATAAGTTAATCCCTCATGATAAGGGGCACTTATACAACATACAAGGAAGACAAAAACATAAAAGAAGTAATGAAAACCCCCTCTAGGTTGTGATCCCCTTGAATGGATAAAGCTTCACAAGTTTGTCGATGATGGCTTAGATCTTCACTCCAACTCCTTCTCATTTGCTCCTCTCCCTCTTGGTGATGATGTATGCTCGTTTCCCACAAGGATTATCACCGAAAGTTGGCCGAGAGACCTCAAGGATGTGCGATGGCGGAGGCCCAAAAGGCCAAGGAAAAAGTCTCCTAGATCTGCCCTAAAAGTGAGCTTTTATACCCCGCCCCCCATGGCATACGGGTTGTATGGTACTCAAGAAACCTAAATTCGCACTATATAAGGGGTGCATACGAGGTCCATACAGCCCCCATACTAGGTGGTATGAGGGTGGTATGGAAATCTTGGCGGACATCTTCAAATCATCGCGCTGCTATAGTACATATGGCCCCCATACTGGGCGGTATGGGGGTGGTAAGAAATGGCTGTTTTCTTCTCTTTTCGCCTAAATGATATCTTCTTGTTCTCCATGGCTTTCTTATGCCCTACAAAGCGAATAGTAGATGATTAAGCGCAAAACAGGCATCAAACCTCACAAAATACATGCAAAGTGAATACGATATATATATATATATATATATATGAAAATACCTACATTTAGACACTTATCAAATATCCTCACACTTAAGCGTTGCTTGTCCCCAAGCAAACAACTCATGAAAAACAAAGAGACTGAAAAGTGGCTAAATGCATTACCTCTGGCTTAAGCAAATATAAGACTCTAAAAGCAATGGATAATGATACATAGATGTTGAGTTATAGTCAATAAGCATAATAAAAATATCCTGTCTCACCCCTTATATGTTTGTGCCGTGTAAGTGAACCTTATATCTCATTTGCCCTGATCTGGTCTAGCCTAAGGACTTCAATCAGTACAGCTCTAGATGCTAATCACTTCACATACGAAGAATACTAAGTCTTAAACTACTAAGTGCTACTTCAATGGCCAAGTAAGATCCTTCTAATTCCAAAGCTCGAAACTGAATCCTTTTTCTTCTCAAGACCTTTGGTAGGTACTCAAAAAGATCACTAGGGTTTTTATTTTCGTTTCCCCATTCATTTTTTTTTCTTTTTCATTTTCAATTTTTTTCGAGTCCGACTAACGTAGACTGCACCAAAATCATTTTAAAATCTTTCTCGAGGGTGCACATGTTCGTAGGCATAAGAGCCACCCAACCACTCGATTACAGTCTACATAGATGCTTTCATGCTTAAGTAACAGAGGAATACTGACATAGACCCATTTTTATTTTTATTTTTTTTCTTTTCATTCATTTCATTTTTCTTTTCACATTCACCCTAAATCACATCTTCAAAGTACACTACATGCCACAAAACTAGGATTAGCTCAACAAGACTTAGAAGTTCTTAAGAGTCTATTGAAGGATAGAACTTAGTGTTCTAAAGCCAAGTACTCAAGGTAGTGTGTTAAGCATAAAAGAGAGTTAGAGTAGTCACATTTTCTATTCCCAGGGCATCGACAAAAAATTCAGTGCACATGACAATACTAGGGGTGAAACAGGATTCAATAAAGCATAAAAACAAGTAACCTACATCAATCATTAATCCAAGCTAAAAGAATCTTACAAGAATGAACAAAGCCACCATAGGTAACACTAGCATGTAAACAATGGTCCTAATACATGAAATACACCCATCCCCACACTTGGTGATGTACATTGCCCTCAATGTACACTAATCATGAAAAACATGGCAAATCGGTAATGAAAAATAAAAGAGGAGGATGAAAATGAACTTCCCCGGTTACTCTTATGCTTGTGGGGAGGTGTGGCCCAACAAAAGGTATGGCTAGCTATACTTGTTGGGTCTGGCTTCCACCAAATGGAAGGAGGGAACACCAAGCTCCCTTAATGCTCTGCAAAGCATAAAGGGGACATCATCATTCCACAAAAATTTACAAAGGAGAGGTGGGGAGTAATCATGCAAAAACTAAAACAAAATACAAAGATAACAAAAAAACTAAAAATTAAAGTCTAAACAATAAAATAAAGTGTCCATGCTCATCCTTGTCCTTAGAATTAAGTCTCTCATCACAAAATGACATATTGCTCTATGGTATACTCTTCGAAAAATGTGGTCACCTATGTGCTGTAAACATAACTCCATGGTTGTTGTCAATTTCTCCATCCCCAATATTCCTACAAACCATGAAAAACCCAATCAAGCATAGAGGAATCCAATATGATTCAAAATGTAGTGTAAGAGATGAAGAAACGATGAAAAAAAGGATGTATAATGTCCATACGGCCGTATGGGGGCCGTATGGGAACTGTTCACTTCGAAAGAACCTCCCCAAAAACATGAAAATCGAAAAACATTTTACATAAATTGAAGGGAGACTTCATCCTTAACAATCACACCACAAAAACCAAGCCAAATACTTGATAAAATCCACACATAAACTCCAAGAATGCAAGAAAAAATAAAGAAGATAAAACTAGGGCATCAAAGATCTTACAGATGAAATCTTGAGAAAACTAGCGTTAAGCTTGAGGAAAACCACTAGATCAAAGTCTCCAAGGGATGAGTAGAAGATTTAGGCAAATAAATGAGAGGATTTGGCGAAGAAATCGGTGAGAAAGAAAAGAAAAAGTCGGTGGAAAGAAGAGAAAAAAAGAGAGAATGGAAGAGAAAAAAGAGAGAGGTTTATAGGGCAAAAACGGCCCATACGGCCCCCATACGGTCCCATATGGGGACCGTATGGTCCGAGAGAAACTCTCAGTTGAGACTGGGTGCGCGTCATAGAAGGCCCCGTATGGGTCCGTATGGGGGCCGTCTGAGACGGCACAGAGCCACTGGATTGGCTTTGTGTTCATCTCAGACGGCCTCCATATACCCTAGGATGGCCGTATGACTTCTAAACGCACTCAAAACTCCAAAATCCTGCTTCAAATGATGAAAAAATGATATGGTAAGCTCGAAGACTTCTCCAAGAATGAATGAAATGAATAAAACGATGATCTAGCACATGAAATGACACCAAAATATGAGTTTCTCAAAGAAGATGCACAAATATACCAAAATTAAATCAATGAGAACAATGTGCAAAGTGAGTGAGCATGAACTTATTCAAACAACAAAAAAAACATAAAAGAAACACAAAAACACTTAACACAAAAACACAATCTACACCAAACTAAAAATACAAAAAGAAGAAAATTAAGAAATTGAAGCTTGGGTTGCCTCCCAAGTAGCGCTTGTTTAACGTCATTAGCTCGACATACCTCTTTCTTACCTAAGGAGGCTTGAAAATGGTGTGTTCATCCCGGCTAGAAGTTGCATAAGAACTACCAAGAAATACAAAACATACCTTCCGGGATGGTGTCAAATTGAAGGCCAAGCATGAGTTACCTTTTGGCCTCCATGGAAAGAGCTTGGGCCGGGAATTTTGCAATTTAAACTTGGGCGGATCCTTAGATGGTTTGAACCTCCTCCCCGCTTCTTCTTTGGTCCCAACAAGAATTCATTTGAGTACCCCACTAGAAAATTGCTTGGGCCTCCATGGAAAAAAGTTCGGTTGAGAACTATTTAAGCTTAGCATGGGTGGGTCATTAGACGGCCTCAACCTCCTACCCACATTTTCTTCCTCGACCCTTGGAAAGTTGCCTTGGATTATCCAAAATAGTTGCTTGGGCTTCCAAGGGAACAATTTTCATTGAGAACTTGTCAAGCTTTGCATAGGTGGATCAATTGGTGGCTTTAACATCCTATCCACAATTTTTTTCTCAACCATGGTATGATGAACTTCAAGTGGCCATAACATTTGCTTGGGCCGCCAAGGAAAAAGTTTTGGTTGGGAATTGTCCAAGCCCGGCATCGGTGGTTTCAAGGATGACTTTGGTTTCCTCCCCACATCTTCAATACAATTCCCGGAAATTTATCTCGGCACTTGTAAATTAGTGATTGCTTGATGCAATGGTTGATATTGAGGCAAGTAGTGTCTTCAAATGTGGTTGATGGAGTTTCTTCAACTTCCTCAAATTTGTCTATGCCCATGATCACATCCTTCCCCTTATCTTCTTCAATTTCAACTTGAGGTGGGGCATCCATTATTTGCTCAAAAGGTATTGATGCTACATCAATTGCTTCTTCAACCTCCAACACCTCAATGCCAACTTCCACCTCAATTTCACCTTTGTCCTCTTCCTTGCTAATGTCATTCCCATATATGTCTTCAAAAGTTCATGGCAACTCGGATGATATATTGGAAGACTCTCCCATATTGTTTTCCACACTTTGAAGAGATTGTTGGCCATTAAAAGTTTTGGCATTCAAGGCTTCAAGTTCAGCATCGGCATTCATCATGAATCTTGAAAACACATCTTGTGTATTGAAACCCCATCGATTAAGTTTCATACTATGGTCAACTGGAGGTTGGTAATGCCACGGTTCTTGAAAGGCGGGTTCACGTAGCAATCCTTGGTGAGGGCATTCCCATTGTTGAGTATGATGATGTGTTGAAGAACTTTGGTGCCCTCTCCAATGTGGATTGTAACCTTGGCTTTCTTTCATGGCAAGAAATTCTTCCACCTTTTTATGAAGTGCAAACACTTTGGCGGCCAACAACATTTCTTGAAAATCCATGGCCCTATGTCAACAAGTAAAACTAAAATCAATAACCTAACAAAGAAAACAATTAAGAAGGAAAATAAACCAACACGCACAAAAGGTGTAAAAGAAACATAGAAAGACAAATATTTACAAAAGGAAAGATAAATGGCTAGAGTAATAAACTACAAGCTTTCCTTATATTCCTTGAATGTCCCCGGCAACGGTGCCAAAAATTTGATTGCTTACCCACAAGTGTACAAGATCGCCAAGTAAAACCCTGTGAGTGACACAGGGGTCGTATTCCATGGGGCCAAGGAAGTACTATTACTCACTCTTCATATATTATCTTGCCTAGAATTCTTAGTAAGGGGAGCAAATAAAATAAAATAAAATAACCTAAGCTAATCCTATGGCCGAGTAACTAGCACACGAATGTAAATAAACAAGGTAGTATCAAGCATGAGAAGGGAGTGTTTGGACAAGGAATCCACCCATGGTTGTCATTAAGTCCTAAACTAAGATGGTTTAAAGATGCATTGACGATAGTTGAGACCTAGAGACCTCATGAGTAGATTAGCCCACAATTTCTCGGTGACTAACCCCCAATCCTATACGAATGTCGATCGGGATCTCTTCTAGATCAATACACCTATGATCGCATTAAGTTCTAGGAGTTCTCTAATAGGAGTAAACCTACTCTTCATCGGCTTAAACCTAGCAATGGAGGGCTACCAACACCCAATTTCTCGGCGTGTAGGCACAAGTATCCCCTTTCAATCTTTCCTATATCTAGTACACTTGAGTAGGTCACATCTACACATACAACTCATAATAGAATTATGGATTTCTCCATACATGTAATTCTAAAAATCAAAGTATGAAAGTTTGAATCTCAAAAAACCATCAAGTTAAATGAACAACATCTCATGATAAGGAGCACTTATACAACATACAAGGAAGACAAAAACATAAAAGAAGTAATGAAAACCCCCTCTAGGTCGTGATCCCCTTGAATGGATGAAGCTTCACCAGTTTGTCGATGATGGCTTAGATCTTCACTACAACTCCTTTTCCTTTGCTCCTCTCCCTCTTGGTGATGATGTATGCTCGTTTCCCACAAGGATCATCGCCGAAAGTTATCCGAGAGACCTCAAGGATGTGCCGTGGTGGCAGCCCAAAAGGCCAAGGAAAAAGTCTCTTAGTTCTGCCCTAAAAGTGAGCTTTTATACCGCCCATGGCATACAGGTCATATAGGGGTCGTATGGGGGTCATATAGTACTCAAAATACCTAAATTCGCATTCTATACAGGGTGCATACGAGGTCCATATGGCCTCCATATGGCCCCTATACTTGGTGGTATGTGGGTGGTATGGAAATCTAGGCAGACATCTTCAAATCATCTCACTGCTATAGTGCATACGGTGCCCATACTGGGTGGTATAGGGATGGTATGAAATGGATGTTTTCTTCTCTTTTCACCTAAATGTTATCTTCATGTTCTCCATGGCTTTCTTATGCCCTACAAAGCGAATAGTAGACGATTAAGCGCAAAACGGGCATCACCATCACCACCTCCACTAGCGCCCTTCGATCTAGCACCCGCAGCTACAGAGGAGCCGACAGCTGCTAACACCAATACTTGACTTTATTTTCTACATTTTTATTACTTCTGCATTTTATTTTGGACTTGTATACTCAGAAAGGACTTTCCTTCTGAGTTCATTTTGCTTATTGTCTCGAGTTGTGTTCATTGCCTTATCTTTATATATACTTGAGTTGTTTTTGTTTTATTGAGCTTCACTGAATCCCCTTGTATATGTATGCAGATGGTCTTGTCAACATGTTAATTGAGAACTAGTCATGGACATGACCAAAGTGCTTTTGCACTTGGTCGTGTATGCTTCACAACCCGTTGGAACATTTCTCCGAAGGATTTAGCTCTATCAAATGCAACACAAGGAGTCAGGGGAGTATTGTTTTGATTACTTCTCCCACATTTGTTCTTAACTGATATACGTTATTAGTGAGCTTGCATGTGTACATTGGGGACAATGTACAACTTAAGTGTGGGGGAGTTTCATAGTGCACATTTCTTTTATATTAGTTTGATTGTTATACATGCTCACATAGCCAATGGCGGTTCACCTTAGTTGCAATGATTGCATTCTTGAGTTTAGGAGAATTTTTAACATTGAATGTTCTCATGCTCTAGTTTTTACTTGAATTTCTAGGAATTTTTGCCCGATTCACACTTGTTGCACTACTCACTCTTTAGACTCTTTTGGAAACTCAAGTTTGATTTTAAAGGGACTAGTTATAGTTGTTTCTTTTGTTAATTCTAAAAAAAATGGAAAAATGAAAAGAAAGAACAAAATAGTTTTATTGTTTAGTTCTGCTTGTTGGGTGGAAAGAGGTACCACCTTTGAAGTATGAAGCTACTCTCAAAAGTGGGATACTAGTTATGCCCTAATGATAGAAAGAGCTATCTCATAGGATGAGTGAAAGCTACCACTCCGGTAGAAATAGATACCACCTCGAAAGTGTGAAAGCCACCTTAGTGGCCGCTTTGGAAAGGGCTACCTTAAAGGATGTGTGAAGCTACTACCTCCTTTTTAATTTTTGTTACTTTTTGCTGATAAATAAGTCCCTTATACTTAGAACTTTGAGGAGTATATCTTGGGTTGACTTGAGTGAGTTCACACACGTATACGATTTTGGGTTTTGTTTCCTTTTTGATTTAAGTTTTTAGCTAGAGCATTGATTTTTCGTATTTAGTGTTAAAATTTCCCTTACTTGTAGAATGCTCTCTTTGTATGCTTTGGTGAACCTAAGGCCAAGCACTTCCAATATTTCCTTCGTTTATGCTTTAATGTTTTTATTTTTGCTTCAGGACAAGCAAAAGCTTAAGTGTGGGTGAGTCTGATAAGTGCTTGTGTGGTAAGAAGACGAAGTGTTCTTTCCTTATGTTGAGCATTGCCTTTCTCGGGTTTTAATACTAATATGTGTGCATTTGTGTTACTTTAATGGATACAGGGTTGTGGAGCCGAAAGTTAAAGAAAGAAGCCAATGTGGATCGTAAGCACACTATTTGGAGGAAATCTTGAGAAGGTCCAAACGCAAAGACATAAGTCGGGTTCATGATACAAGAATGTGTACCAACCTCCTTGTACTCAAGTTAGCACTATGATTTGGAGGGGCACAAAGGCAGTCACATTAAAGTATGCCGGCTTGTGCATGTATAGCAAGATCTCCACCAAAGAGGCCGTCTAATGAAGAAGCAACGCAATCCACGACATAAACATGTGCCTGTTTGCATTACCTTGATGAAAGTATGGATTCAGGAGTGTTTTGGAGGCGGTAATTTAGTAGGGGGCTGTAGCAAAAACACTGTAGCATTTTACTGTATCAGAAACTGTTCACAGCCGGCCGAAACTGAGCAAACCAGAGAATCCACACGCTTGTGTGAAATATCCACAGGGGCGCCCACAGGGGCATGTGGATGCCCGATTCCAACCTATTTAAAGCCGATTTCAGCCCCGATTTCAGCATTATTTTCTCCATTTTTTCCCCAACTTGAGACAGGGCTGCGGCTAGGGTTTTGAGATGTATTGGTTAGATATTTGGAGAGGTTCTACGGCTCTGACATCGTAATCCATTTGGAAGAAGGTTAGTGGGAGAGCTTTCGTCGGCACCAATCCGGCGAAGTGTATCCTAGGCCAGATAAAGGGACCCTTGGACGAGTAGAAGACTCTCCACAAGACCATCACCATGACTATCGATGTGGTTTTCTATGTATTCTTTGCTTTTACATTCGATTTCATTGATTGTAACTAGCTTTATGGAGAGCTAAACCCCCTAGTGGGTACTTGGATATTTATGAACCCTAGGATGTATTTGTTTCATTGAACCTCTTTATTATGCTTTCAATTAATTGATGTTCTATTTGAGTTCCAATTTTGTATGCTTGATTGTATGAATACTCCCTTAGAGTAACACTAGGGTTGAGAGTTCTTATTGGTAACCCTTGTGAGTGAGTGACGCACCACGAGAGTTAGACAAAGCTAGATTATCGAGGGTCGAGAGGGTGAGCCGAGAGGTAGCGGAGCGTCCTTTTTCCCCTATGGTGTGATTTATTCTACCTCCGTTTCCTTGAGCGCTTTGCGGTCATAGTAGAGTGAATGGGCTAAGGCCATCTTCCGCTAGGGTTTAGTTGCAAAGGCAACGGAGTGAAGCGTTGAAGTGATTTTAGCACATAGGGCTTAGTTGTGACTAGGGACCTTCCACCTGGACCAAAGGGCTAGGTCTATATTTAGAAAAAGGATTTATCACTTGGATTCCCAAGAACTCATTGCAATTCTATACTAGTATGAGGTGTTGAGATTGTTAGATTTCTCCTCCGGGACATGTATAGAGTTAGGCATGGTTGACCTTAGATTTGGGACCATGTATTTAAGGATCTCCACGACTCATTATTGCATTAGTTAGAAAGCATAATAGAGGGTTTTTGCACTTAAACGATCGTCCTATGTGGAACAATATCCGGGTACCCCATTTATATCGATTGCCTTACCTTCTCTTTTACTTGTGTTCTCTTTCTTGTTTCTTTTAATTTTGTCACACAAATCACTATTCATCTTTCACTTAGTTAAGAAACAATTCAAGTACTTTTATTCCCTACTCCGTGTGGATACGATACCCACTTATCTGTGATTTATTACTTCGACAACCCATGCACTTGCGGGATATACGCAAGGGGATATTGTCATAATTCATAAGAAGACCTTCTCGGTAGTCATATCGATGCTCTTCTGGAGTGGCCTCATCTCCTCCAATTATATCAGATGCAAAAGAATGCTGAAATCATGCTGAAAATCAGCTTTTAAAGGGCTGGAATTGGGCATCCACACGCCCCTGTGGATTTTCCGCACGGGCGTGGATAATTTCCACATGTCCATGTGGATTCTCTGAAATTCATTTTCCCGGCCGACTGTGAACTTTTCCTGCTACAGTAAATTACTATAGTGTTTTGCTACAATACCTACTACGGTACCACCTCGAAACACTCCCGATTTAATGTTTTCATCGAGGTAACGTAAACCGGCACACGTTTACGTCATAGATCGCTTTGCTTCTTCAATAAACGGCCTTATTGGTGAAGATCTTACTATCAATGCACAAACCGGGATACTAGAATGTGATTGCCTTTGTGCCCCTCCAAATCATTGTGCTAAATTGAATATAAGGTGGTTGGCACACATTCTCACATCTTGAACCCGACTTACGTCTTCGCGTTTCATCCTTCTCAAGATTTCCTCCAAATAATGCGTTCACGATCTTCATTGGCTTCTTTCTTTAACATTCGGCTTCACAACCTCATATGCATGAAAGTAACACAAATGTACAAGTATTAGCACTAAAACCTGATAAAAGTAATGCTCAACATAAAGAAAGAATACTTCGCATTCTTATCACACAAGAATTTATCAATATGCGGTGGCGGCAGCACAAAAGGCCAAGAAGAAGTCTCCTTGCTTAGCCCTAGAAGAGTCCTTTTATTATGCCCCAAAACAATGTATCCCGGGGTCTATGAGGGGGTCTATGAGAAGGTCAATGGTGGTCTCATTGAGGTCATATGGATCAAGCAAACCAATTTCTTCTCTCGCTACAGTGTTCATCACGGGGTCAATCCCGGGCAGCATTGAGGCCGTATCGCTTGGATCAATTCCTGACCTGAAAATCATCTATGTGCTACAGTGATTTCTATAGTGATCTTGCTACGGTGCCACTACTACAGTACCCCCATCTACATGATCTGCTACAGTAAATACACTACAGTACTGTGACATGTTTTTCTTCTTTTTTTTGCCTTACAAAGCAAATAATAGTCGATTAAGCACAAAACGGGCATCCATTCATATAAAAATACATGCTAGAAGTATCGAATACATATACTAAAATATGTACATTTAGACACTTATCACTACACTATGCCCTGGTGGAGAAATAGCTTAGTCTCAACATTCACATTGTGCTAGGTTGCTTTAAGCTCTAGGGATTTCAAGTCATAAACCCTATTCACTAATATAGATCTAACCCTTTGGTCTAAGTGAAAGACCCCTTAGTCACAATTAAGCCATAGATACTAATTATTACATCCATGTTTCACTCTGTTGCTTGCGCAACTAAGCCCCAGCGGAGTTCGTCTCTTAGCACTTCACTCTATTGTGACCACATAAAACTCTTGGAACGCGGAGGTAGGATAAATCACACTGGAGGGGAATGTGGACGTTTCACTACCTCTCGACTCACCCTCTCAACCCTCTCCAATCTAACATTGTCTAACCCTCATGGTGTGTCACTTATCCACAAGGAATACCAAAATGGACACTCAACCCTAGTGTCACTCTAGGGGAAAATCAACTCAATAAGCATTCAAGGTTGGAAGTCAATGAAAACATCAATTAATGAAAGCATAATAAAAGGTCAAAGAAACAATATCATCCTAGGGTTTACAAGTCCAAGCACCAAATAGAGGTTAAGATATGCAATCCATGAATAAAACCCTCTTGGTGTTCTTGTCAATGGTCTTGTGGAGTGGATGTGTCTTCTCCAAAGGTCCACTCATCAAGCCTAGGGCATACCTCACCGGATCGGTGCCTACGAAAGCTCCCCCAATAACTCATTTTTGAAGGGAATGCGGTGTTGAAAGCCATCAAATCTCTCCATAAGATTGGCCAAAGCCTCTTCAAACCATAGTGGCGTGTGCCTCCAAAGATATAGTAAAGATAGCCAAAAGATGTGGCCAAAATTCTGAAATTGGGCTGAAATCACGACTTAAATAGGGCTAGAATCAGGCATCCACACGGGTGTGAAATTTTCACATGCCCGTGTGAATCTACAGGAAATGATTTTTCATAGGCTTGTGAATAATAATTGATACAGTAAATTGCTACATTGATTTGCTACGGTACCCTGCTATAGTAGTCTGCCAAAATACTCCTGAATTCACAATTTTCAGTAACCCAACATAAACGGGCACACGTCCATGCGATAGATCACATTGCATCTTCAAATAAAATACATTTGACGATAATCTTGCTAGCATTGCACAAGTTAGAACACATGAGTGTGACTACTTTTGTGCCCCGCCAATTTGCATATTCACTTGAGCACAATGGAGATTGGTACACACTCACATGTCTTTGAGCACAGCTTGTGTCTTCATATATGTTCACTTCAAGATTTCATCAACAACGTGCATTCGCAATCTACTTTAGCTTCTTTCTTCTATACTTGTTTCCACAACCCTACGTGCACAAAAGAACACAAATACACATGTATTAGTGATAAAATCTAAGAAAAGTAATGCTCATTGCAAGAAGAGAATACTTTGTATTACTAATAAATAAGCACTTTTCAAACTCCCCCACACTTAAGCTTTTGCTTGTCCTCAAGCAAAAATAAAACATTGAGGCATAGAAGAAGGAAATATTAAAAGTTCATGGCCTTAGGTTCACCAAAGCATGCAAGGAAAGCATTCTACAAGTAAGGGGAATTTCAACACTAAATATGAAAAATCAATGCTCTAGCTAAAAACTCGAATAAAAAAGGACAAGAAACCCGAAATCGTTTAAGTGTGTGCAGACTCACTTAAGTCGACCCAACATATACTCCTCAAAGTTTCAGCATAAGAGACTTATTTATATACAAAACAAAGCAAAGAGACGGTAGTAGCTTCACACATCCTCTAAGGTAGCTCTTTCCGAAGCTGCCGCTAAGGTGGCTTTCATACTTTCGAGGTGCTAGCTCTTTCTACCAGGGTAATAGCTTTCACTCATCCCATGAGATAGCTCTTTCTTTTTCACACTAGTATCTGCTTCATACTTTATAGGTGGTAGCTCTTTCCACCTCAAATGCTCAACCAAAAACAAACATATTTTTTTTTTATTTTCATTCGACCATCATTTGTTTTTATAAAATTAACACAAGAAACAAAATTATTTAGTCCCTTAAACATCAAACTTGAGTTTCCATAAGGTTTCATGAGCGAGTAGTGCAACAAGTGTCAATCAGGCAAAAATTACTAGAAATTCAAGAAAAAACTAGAGCATGAGAACATTAAATGTTAAAAATTCTCCTAAACTTAAGGATACAACCATTGCAACTAAGGTGAACTTCCATTGGCTATGTGAGTATGTATTTTCAGTCAAAACTTATTTAAAGAACATGTGTAATGCGAACTTCCCCACACTTAAGATGTACATTGCCCTCAATGTACACATGCAAGAACAATAAAGAGTATAACATTCAAGATCAAATGCGATGGTGGGTAATTGAAACAATACTGCCCTGAACTCTTAATGGTACATTTGATGGAGCTATAATCCTTGAGAGTTGAGTTCCAATGGGTTGTGGAACACACACGGCCATGTGAAAATCACATTCACCGTGTCTATGACTAGTCCTCAAATTTCATACTCACAAGACCATCTGCACGTATACACAAGGGGGTTCAGTAAAGTTCATCAAAAACAAAATAAAACTTGAGTATATAAAAATAAAGCAATGAAATACAACTCGAGACAACAAAATTAAAAGATAAGCTCAGAAGGAAGATCCTTTCTAAGTGATACAAGTCAAAAATAAAATACAATAAATGAAATACTAAAAATAAAAGCAAAGCTCAGTAAAGACGCATCAAGTGTTGGTGTCTGGCTCGATCGCCTCTACTACTGCTGCTGGTGTTGGATCTAGTGCTAGAGCTGGTTGATCGACTGGTGTTGCTGTTTGTGAAACCTGAGGTGTCGGTAGATCTCTAGGTCTCATGATGAATTGTAAAGTCGTATCTCACTCTAATAACTGCTGTAAAATGTTGAGATGAGACATCACCTCAATGTGGTTCATGGCCTGTGTTGCGCGAACCTCTGCCAAATCTGCCTGTAGCACCCCCACAGTACTCTTTAGCCTCTCAAATCGATCATGGGCTGGAGGCGGAGAAAATATCCTGACCGATGGTGGCTCCTGTGTTGCGGTAGTTGCCTCGGTCTCCATCTGCTCCGGTTGATGCTCAAGCACAGGCTGAGATCCCTCTACTGCAACTTCCTTGACCTCAACTGGCTCTGGTGGGGCATGTTCAGCACATACACCCTATTTCTATATCATCTAATTATGACGCATAGTCTCTAGGCTGAGAGGTGCTGGTACAATTGTATTCTCGGCCCCTCTAATCACGTCCAGTAAACCCATCCCCATGATGAGTTGATTAAATTAGTGACCTAAAAAAAGTATTCCAACTCTAGTGTACTGGCCTTGGGTTGTAAGTACTCGGCCAAGATGTGCTTCAGATGTAGCGGTTCACTCTGTACCATGGAATGTATGTAAAGTAACTCCTGTCTACTCAATACTCCGGTTCTATCACTACGGCCGCTCACTGATCTGCTCAGGACTACAAGGATATATCAGTAGCTCGGCCAGGAGAGGCACGTAGCCTTTGACACTCCTGGCTCATACTGACCACAGCTACATAATGCTCGATATGCACTTTAAGGACTCAAGCTACCAAGGTAATCCATAGGAAGCTGCTCGTATACCTCTGTGGCAGTAAAGTCCTTATCGTATAATCCCAATTGGATTGAAAACTATGTGTCACTCATATTTTAATGGTGTCAAAATTCTCAAAAATGTATAGTGTTAATACTGTCAAATCGAGAATACGATCGATCGAAGTCAAATGACGCTAATACATCCAGCGTCAACATAAGGATAGCTAGCTCACGAATAGAAAACAATCTCCTTCAGCTACCCATAGCAAAGAGATCCTCCACCTTATCTACCATATCATCGACCAACTATACCTCCTTAAGCACGCTTAAGTCAGAGAATCACGTTTGACCGAATTTGACCTTCGATAGTCACTCAAACCGAGCCTAGTGCTCAGGAATGGCGAACTCCATATGTTCTGGCTCAGGTGAGGGCTCTTGGTGATGCTTGCCGGCCATCTTCTTTGTTATAGGAGCCACACCTACAAGTATTGAAAAGAGAATCGATCAAATAAACTCACCGAAAAATACTGTAGGATTCCACACGGTCGTGTGGAAATTCCACATGCCTGTATGGATCCACGGGGCGAGAAAGCCGTATGACCACCATGTTAAAAATCAAAAACTACACCTCAAATCCATTTCTAAAGTCATTTTAAACATGCAATAACCATTTTAGCATAGAAATCAAGCACATTCACCAGACTTAAATAACATAAATCAAGATTAGCGAAGAAAAGAGGGAATGAGGATTTACCAACAAGATGAAGATGAAAAACTTGAAAACAGCTAGAAAACTCGAGTAAAAACCTTCTCAAATGGCGGTGAGAAATCAGGAGAGTGAATGGATCTGTTCTCAAATTGTTTGGGAGTGTGAAAATGAAAAGGCGAAAATGATTTATAAAAAGAAATCGCGGCCTTTTAAGATATGTACATCTACAAGGGCATGTGGAAATTACCCACACTCATGTGACTCCACAAGAGAGCTTCATAGGTGCAAACACATGCCTCTGTGTGCTCTCGGGATGGCATCTCTTTCCTTTGAATGCATCCATACGAGTGTGTGGAAATTCTCCATGCCCATGTGCCTAACTCAGAGGAGTAACCACACGCCCCTGTGGCTTCTTTGTCCACCCAAAAAATTCTTCTAAGTGTTTCACACATCCGCATGGAAATTCCACACAGGTGTGGATCTGCACAGGGCCATTCACAGGGGCATTCTTAAGATTGAAGAAAATCCTTTGTAGGAAATCACATGGCATGTGGAAATTACCCACGCCCGTGTGTAGTTCACAGGGACAGACATAGGGGCAGACACATGCCCGTGTGTCTTCTCAGGATAGAGCTCTAAACTCTGCAGAGAAACACACGGCCATGTGGAAATTCCACATGGGCGTGTGACTATCACAAGGTCATTCATAGGGGCAGATACATGCCCCTTTGTCCTCTTGGGATGAGCTTTAAACGAAAACACACGCCCGTGTGGGATTTCCATAGGGTGGTGTGTCTTCTCTGGAGACTTAGAACAAATTATAGACTTCGCTAAAAAAATTTCTGAGCATTTACACCTATTCAAAGCCTACCTATATTATGCAAAAGTAACTAGAGAATCAAGAAAAACACGCTTAAACGACCAATAAACTTCACCACACACAATTAAGCACACGAAAACACCAATAATCCATGAGCAAATCACAACAATAGCATGTAAAAGATCAAGACAACAACACTCAAGCTCTTATTCATGCAAACACTAACTAAAACCTAGAAAAACAGTAAAGAATTGGATTGCCTCCCAAGAAGTGCTTGTTTAACATCACTTAGCTTGACATGCATGACCTTACCTCACGGTGGTTCATGAAGAAAGAATACTTCCTTGTCATCGGTGTTGGACCTCTCCACCATAATATGGTTTAAGTCGATGTCTGTTCACATTGAAAGTGCTTTTCTCTAGATGAGTATTTTCAATAACCCCATGGGATGATGCTTCAGATACGGTGTATGGCCCAAACCATTGGGACTTAAGCTTCCCTGGGAATAGTCTTAGGTGAGAATTGAACAATAACACTTGATCGTTGACCTTGAATTCTTTTAGATTTTTTATATGCTTATCATGCCACTTCTGAATTCTTTCCTTGTAAATCCATGCATTTTCATATGCTTTCATCCTCCATTCATCCAACTCATTGAGATAGAGCATTCTTTGTTCCCCCGCTTTTCTTAAGTCAAAGTTTATGGCCATGATGGGTCAATAGGATTTATGCTCGAGCTCTATGCGCAAATGACACAATTTACTATATACCAAGTTATAGGGAGTGGTCCCTATTGGAGTTTTACATGATGTTTTGTGAGCACAAAGTGTGTCATCCAAGCGTTTCAACCAGTCTCGCTTTTCTTGTTCCACAAACTTTTGTTAGGATTATCTTAAGCTTTCTATTAGTTGCCTCCACTTGGCCACTTATATGCGGATGGTAAGGGTGGCAAGGTGATGATGTACTCCATAGCACTTTAACGCTTTCTCAAGCTGATTGTTATAGAAATGGGTTCCTCAATCACTGATGATAATTCGTGGGGTTCCAAATATAGTAAACAACCTCTTCAAAAATTTAACCATGGTTCTAGCATCATTGGTAGTAGAGCTTGAGCCTCTACCCATTTATAGATATAGTCAACCACTACCAGGATATATTGATTCCCATTAGATTTTGGAAATGGTCCCATGAAATCAATACCCCACACATCAAACACCTCACAAAACTGCATTGGATTCTGAGGCATCTTATCCTGTTGCGATAGGTTTCTGGCCCTCTGATAACTGTCACATCGAAGAATAAACTGATGTGCATCCTAAAATAAAGTAGACCAATAGAATTCGGTGGCCAAAACATTTTTAGTAGTTCTACTTGAAGCATAGTGTCCCCCAACTAGCCAGGAGTGATAGTGTGCAAGAATGTTCCAACCTTCCTCCTTTGATACAAATCTTCGAACCTACTGAGGAGTACATTCAGTTACCGACTAATTATCCTCATTGAGTGACTCCTTAGTGAGTATATCATATGTTGTGCTATAACAGTCAGTATGAGCCAGGAATTTTGAAGGCCACTTGCCTTATTCATCCATCACACATATATATCCATGTCGTTCTTAGATGATCAGTGAACAGCTGTAGAGACAGTACTAGAGTTCTAAGCATATTGGAGTTATTCTACTTATACTCCATGGTACAGAGTAAGCCCTTACACGTAGTGCATACTGTGGCTGAGTATTTGCAACATCAAGGTTAGTATACTGGAGTTGGAGTACTAATTTTTAGGCTATATATCACTAGACTTATTCATGCTATGGGTTTGACGGAGCCGATTCGAGGAATAGAGAAGACCAATATTGCTTCTCTTCTTGGACTTGACACTATACTATTTATGGGTATGGTGAGGAGGGCTGTATCTGGTAGATATGTTCTGATTATGCCCTCTACAGATGAGTTCAAGGAGGAGACCGACTAGGCGAGGGTTCCTAGCCAGCACCACCGCTACAACAGGACCCTATGGAGACGGATGTTCCCGTAGAAGCTTCTGAGTCTCTTCCTGCATATGTATCTTCATCGCCTCGAGCCCATAATCATTTTAAGAGGCTCAAGAGTACTGTTAGAGTCCTCTAGACCGATTTGGCAATAGTGCACATGTCTTAGGTCGTGAATCATGAGGAGGTGATGGCGCGTCTTACATTACTCTATTAGATCCTAGAGAGTGACTCTACATCATTTTGCTCACCTTGTTCTCGAGCATCACCAGGATCTTCTGTTCTACTAGCACTATAGCAGTAATAGATGACATCGATGACTGAGGTGTCTTATTCTTTATGTTTTTGTTTATTCATTGTACTCTTGCACTTTAATTATTTTTGGACTTGTATTGCTTAGAAAGGTTCTTCCTTCTGAGTTTATTTTGCTACTTTAGTTGTTTATGTTTGCTTTATCGAGTTATATTTCACTACTTTATCTTTATAAACTTGTTCTTATTGTGTTAGTGTTGAATTTCACTGAATTCCCTTGTATATATGTGCAAATGGTCTTTTAGGTCTTATGAATAAGGAATTGTCATAGATACAGTCATGTGGTATTTTTACATGGCCGTGTGACCTTCACAACATGTTGGAACTTAACTCCCAATGAATCCAACTCCACCAAATTCTGTATTAAGAGTTAAGGGGAGTATTGTTTTAATTGTCCACCTTTACACATGTTTCTTTTATTGTTTTTACTATATTATGCTTGCATATGTACATTGAGGGCAATGTAAATCATAAGTGTGGGGGAGTCACTTTACACATGTACTACACCCATAAGCTTCATGTTCTTGCTCATGTGGCTAATTATGGTTCACCTTAGTTGGAAGGGTGGTATTCTTTAAGTTTAGGAGAATTTTTGAACTATCATGCTCTGATTTTACTTGAATTTGTCAGGAATTTTTGTTTGACTATCTCTTTATTGCACTACTTACTCATTAAACTTAGTGAAAACTCTAGTTTATTATTTAAAGGACTATAGCAGCATTCGTTGAGTTAAAAAAATACAAAATTTTGTTTGATTGTGCATTTGGGGGTGAAAAGAACTACTACCTATGAAGTATAAAGCTACTCTCATAAGTCGGATACTAGTTATGCCCTAATGAGAGAAAGAGCTATCTAATAGGATGAGTGAAAGCTACTACCCCTGGTAGAAAAAGCTACCACCTAGAAAGTGTTAAAGCCACCTTTGTGGCCGTTTTGGAAAGGAATAGCTTAGAAGATGTGTGCAGCTACTACCTTTTATTTTGTTTATAAATAAGTCTTTTGTATTAAAAATTTCAGTGAGTAGACATTGGGTTGACTTGAGTGTGTTTACACACAAATACACGATGTCGGATTTTCATCCTTTCTGATTTGAGTTTTTAGCCAGAGCAATGATTTTCTTATGTGGTATTCGAAATCATCCATATTTTTAAGATGCTTCTCTTGTATACTCTTAGTGAACCTAAGGCCGAGCACTTCTAACCTTCTTTTTCGATGCCTTAAAGAGTAATTTTTCTTGAGGTCAAACAAAGGTTTAAGTGTGGGAAAGTTTGATAATTGCTCATTTATACATATTATTGAGCATGCTTTCCTTATATTGAGCATTACATTTATCACGTGTCATGGCTCATTCGTGTGTTTTTGTGTTCTTTTATGCATTAAGGATTGTGGAGGCATTAAAAGAAGAAAGGAAATGAATATAGGTCATAAACTTAGTTTTGGTGGATGATATTATGTGGAACAAGTGTCAAGATATGAGCCATGATCAAACACATGAGAGTGTGCGCCAACATCAAATAATATACAAGTCTATCTACAAATTGGAAGGGCACAAACTCGTGTTCCAGCTTATACAGAGTTTTCAAGAGCAACATTTGACATGACCTACAACACGGGTGTGTGCCCAACTGTGTGGCCTCAAGGAAAAAGAATCACTATAGAAAATACTATAACAAGCTACTGTAGCAGGTACTGTAGTCCATTACTAAAATTTCAGCAAAAATCTGTAAGGGCTTGCGGGTATCCTTGCACCCGCAAGCTAGACCTTGAAGACATCCTAAGATGGCCTTCTAAAGAAGGGCTAGGGCATTTTCTTGGGATCATCATCTCATACCTTAACCTTTCTAACCCTATAAAGCTTGATCCAAGGTGGAGAACCACATTTGAGGGTGCTTTTGAAGTGGAAATATAAGGGAGAAGTACACTTTAGTAAGATCCTTCCTTGATCTCACCTATAGAAGCTTGAAGACAATAAGGGAAGCTTTCCATGCATTCTCACTTGCCATTCACCTCTAGAGTTTGAGGGAGTGTTTATTATGTTTGTTTAAGTTCTTCTTGAGATTTTGATTATGTTATTTGGTTATATGGATGGCTAAACCATAAGGGCACTGAATACCGATAAACCTTGGGTGAACTTGTTTAACTGGATGCTTTGATTTACTAATAATGCATTTGGTTTAGGTTGTTGTTCAAGCTTTGTATTCATTGATGTATTGGATTGTATGAGAACTCTATGGTTCCATTTCTATGTTCTACTTAGATGCTAGGGATGCGCCCCTGTATTAAACTCATGATAAGTGCTCGTGTATACATATTATTGAGCTTGTTTTCCTTATAATGAGCTTTACTTTTATCAGATTTTATGGCTCATTCATGTGTTTTTATGTTCTTTTGTGCATTCAGGGTTGTGGAGGTATTATAAGGAGAAAGAAAGTGAATATAGGTCATGAATGTAGTTTTTGAGGATGATCTTCTATGGAACAAGTATCAAGACATGAGCCATGATCAAACACATGAGTGTGTGTGCCAACTTCCAATAATGTGCAAGTCTATCTACAAATTAGAAGGTCACAAAGACAGTCAAAAACTCGTGTTCCAGCTTATGCATAGTTTTCAAGTACGTCATTAGACATGACCTACCACACGGGATTTGTACCTAACAGTGTGGTCTCAAGTTAAGAAAAAGGAATTCGTAATCACTGTAGCAGTTAATGCAGCAATCACTTTAGCAAAACATTGGCCACAAGATACTGTATTAGTTACTGTTCACAGAATGCAGATAATGAAAAACATAGAAATCCACACGCCCGTGTGGAAAATCAGCATGGGCATGTGAAATACCACCTTGAAGTGTTTTCAGCTTGCTTTAATCTTTGATTTATTCTTTCATCATGTATTGCTCTATCTAGAGCGAAACCCCTAGTGGGTGCTTGGACATGTAAACCCTAGAATGATTTTATTTCTTTGACTCTTATTATATTTCTTTTAATTGAGTTCTTAGTTAAGTTTCAATCTTGTATTCTTATGGTTTGATTTTTCCTTAGAGTGACACTAGGGTTGAGAGTTCATCTAGGTATCCTTTTGATTGAGTTACAATTTCATTAGGATTAGACTTAGTAATATTAAAGAGGGTTAAGAGGGTGAGTTGAGATGTAGTAGACCATCCCTTGTCCCTTCCGATGTGATTTATCCTACATCCACATTCCATAAGTTCTTTGTAATCATAAACAGAGTGAAGTGTTGATAGATCTCCTTCATTAGGGCTTAATTATACAGGCACAATGGAGTAAAGTGTTGAGAGATCCCTTCCGCTGGGGCTTAGTTGTGATTAGAGATCTTTCGCATAGACCAAAGGATTATATCTAGGTTTGGGAATAGGATTTATTACTTAGAGTCCCTAGAACCCCAAGCAGTCCGACACAATATGAGATGTTGAGATTATTCCTTTCCGTCGGGGCATATGTAGAGGGCTAGTAACAGTTGACCTTAGATTTGGGACTGTGTGCTTTTGGATTTCCACAACTCTTTAAATCTCAATTAGGGAAGCAAAATATTAGTCTTGCACTTGAAGCAATAGTCCTATGGGGAGCATTGTTCGAGTTCCCCACTTTATCATTGATTGTGTCTTCCTCATTACCTTTTGCTTTATTTTGCTTCTTTATATTTTATTAGCATCTAAATTATATTCACCAATTAATCATTCATTTAGCTAGTTAGCAACATTACTTGTTTCTAGAGCCTATTTCCTATGGATTCGACTACCCACCTGTTTGGGTACTTTATTACTTTGGTAACCCATGTACTTGCGGTACATATACGCAAAGGGTGTGTCAACTCACTTAGCTTGAAAGGGATCAATGTATGAATACACTGAGAAATTCAGGTATTTTGTACCCCTACAATCATTAGGAATGAAACTATGTATTGTATTTGATCCTAATTAGAGATTAGGTGTTAATCACTGAGAGATTCGGGGTTAATCTACTTTGGAGTCTCTTAGCCCAAACCACCATTCCTTTGTAACCCTAGTATCCTTCTAAGTTTAGTAGCCCCAAGTGAATCAACATCTGTGACAATCTCCTTAGATTTCTCACACATTCACCCCAGCGTGTAGATACTTCATTTTAATTCACTCACACTCGAATTTACAGGCTAGACAACAAGTAAAGAGGAAGTAATGGTAGCTCCTTGACACCATGGAATACGACTCTTGTGTCATGCACAGGGTACTACTTGATGACCCCTTGCACTTGCAAGAGATCACATCAGCAATCTTCTAATGCTTGCCTTATCAAACAATGAAAAGAGCAATACTTGGGATGATTCTTCATGTATTTTGTAGCATCCCTTTTATTCTTCAGAAGTAATTTCTCTTCATCAATCATTTTCTCAAACAATTCTTGGATTTTGTCATTCCTTTTGGCAAGGTATCTATCTTTCATGTTGTTTGTAGATTGAGGTATACTTTCTTACTCCATAGTGTCTCCTCAAAATTTATTATACTAAGGCTGGGACTCTATTTGTCTTATCTTTTTATTTGTTTCTTACTAATATATGGTTTCCCATATAGATCATAGAGCAACTTAATGTAACCTCTGCAAGTGCATGGATAGTAGCAAGTAATAAAGTGCTACCCCATGAAAGGTAGGGTTGTCAAACAACAATGACTGGGACACCAAGTACTAGTTTTTCCTTTAATCTCTAGTTGATTAATAAAAGGGGTTGGTTGTGAATTAATTGAAGTGAAAATAATTAAGGAGGATGAAAGGATATGTAAAGAAAGAAAGGGCGTACTAACTTGCTTCCAATGACTATCAGGTACATTTCAAGGTTCTTACATGTGCTTGATAAGTGCTTGTATATTAGTAATATAAAGTATTTTTTTTCTTACATTGAGCATTACTTTTCTCAGATTTTATCACTTATGCATGTGTATTTGTGTTCTTTTGTGCATGTAGGATTATAATGATAATAGTGGAAGAAATGAACCAAAAGCAGATAGTGGATGCATATTGTTGATGAAATCTTGCTGTGAACAAACACAAAGACACAAGTTGTGCTCAAAGACATGTGAGTGTGTGCCAACCTCCATTGTTCTTGAACAAACATACAAATTGGAGGGGCACAAAAGCAATCACACTCATATGTTTGGACTTGTGTGCTACTAGCAAGATCTTCATCAATGTGATTTTATTGAAGACACAACGCAATCTACCTCATGGATGTGTGCCCATTCATGTGGCCTAGATGAAGAGTGTGGATTTGGAAGTATTTTGGCAAAGAACTGTAGCAGTTTACTGAAGTAAATCACTGTAGCAAAATCACTATAGTAGTTGTTGTTTATAGCTCAAAGAAAACAGATTCCTGGAAATTCTCATGGGCATGTGGAAATTCCATATGCCCGTATGGATGCCTGATTTCAGCCCTTATAAAAGTCATAATTTCAAACGTTTTAAAGATATTTTTCTCATCTTTTCCCCATCTTTAGAGGCTCTTGCAGCTAAGGTTTGAAGAGGCTTTGTCTGTCTTTGGAGTGGTTGTACGGCCTTCGACATTGCATTCCTTCTGAAGATAGTTATTGGGGGAACTTTTGTCGGCATCAATTCAGTGAGGTGTGCACTAGGCTTGAAGAGGAAATCCTTGGAGAAGATAAGGCAACTCCACAAGAACATTTATATGGACCACAAGAGGGTTTTACTTATGGATTGTATGCTTTTACATTCGATTACATTGTTGATTGTATCTTGCTCCATGGAGAGCTAAACCCCTAGTGGGTACTTGGACTAGTAAACCCTAGGATGATTTTCTTTCATTGATTTTTACTATATTTCTTTAATTTATGTTTTAATTGAGTTCCAGCCTTGAATGCTTGTTGAATTCCATTAGAGTGACACTAGGGTAGAGAATCTATCTTGGTAATTTTTGTAGATGAGTGACACACCATGAGGGTTAGACAAAGCAAGGTTGGAGAGGGTCGAGAGGGTGAGTGATAAGTGCTTATCTGATAAGAATGCGAAGTATTCTTTCCTTATAATAAGCATTACTTTTATTAGGTTTTAGCTCTAATACTTGTGTATTTGTGTTACTTTTATGCATGTAGGGTTGTGAAGCCGAATGTTGAAGAAAAAATCCAATGTAGATCGTGAATGCACTATTTGATGTGATCTTGAGAAGAAACAAATGCGAAGACATAACTCGGGTCAAGATACGAGAATGTGTGCCAACCTCCATGAATTCAAGCTAGTACAATGTTTTGGAGGGGCACAAAGGCAGTCACATTCGAGTATCCTAATTTGTGCATTAATAACAAGATCTTCACCAATGAAACGATCTACGGCATAAATGTGTACCCGTTTATGTTACTCGATGAAAAACATGGATTCATGAGTATTTTTGGTTAGTACTATAGCAGGTTACTATAGCAAAGCAATATACCAATTACTGTAGCAGGTACTGTTCACAGCCGGCAAAGAAAGAGATTTCTAGAGAATCCACAGGGCCGTGTGGAAATTCCATAGGGGCGTATGGAACATCTACGGGCCCGTGTGGATGCCCGATTCCAGCCTATTTAAACCTGATTTTCAACACGATTTCAACATCTTTCTTTCCATCTCTTCTCTATCTTTTGAGAGGCTTGTGGATAGGGTTTAGAGAGGTATTGCAAGGCTTTTGGAGTGGTTCTACGGCTTTGACACGGCGCTCCACCTGGAAGAAGGTTATTGGGGAAGTTTTCATCGGCATTGATCCGGCGAGATGTGTCATCGGCATTTATGTTTTAATGGAGTAAGACAATCGACATGACTACCGAGGTGATTTTCCTATAGACTACTTGTTTTTACTTTTGATTTTCCTATTGATTGTATCTTGCTCCATTTAGAGCTAAACCCCCTAGTGGGTACTTGGATTTGTGAACCCTATGATGTATTTGTTTCATTAAAACTTTTATTATATTTTCTTTAATTGATGTTTTAATTGAGTTCCAATCTTGAATGTTTGATTGATTGAATACTCCCTTAGATTGACACTAGGGTTGAGAGTTCACTTTGGTAATCCTTGTCAGTGAGTGTCACACCATGAGAGTTAGACAAAGCTAGATTGGAGAGGGTCAAGAGGGTGAGTCGAGATGTAGCGGAGGTAATAGAGTTAATGAGCTACGGGACGACCTTCTGCTGGGGCTTAGTTGCAGAGGTAATCGAGTGAAGTGTTGAAGTGACTTTAGCATGTAGGGCTTAATTGTAACTTGGGGTCTTTCGCTTGAACCAAAGGGTTAGATCTATACATAGGAACATGGTTTATCACTTGGAATCTCTAGAGCTTCTTTCTACTCTACATAGTGTGAGGTGTTGAGATTGATCGATTTCTCCACCGAGACATAGTGTAGAGTTAGTCATGATTGACCTTAGATTTGGGATCGTGTGTTTAAGGATTTCCACGACTCATTAATGCATTAGTTAGGAAGCATAATAGTTGGTTTTGCACTTGAAGAGATAATCCTAGGCGGAACAATATCCTAGTATGCCACTTATTATCGATTGTCTTTCCACTCACTTATTTGTGCTTCTCTTTCTTGTTTCTTTTATTCTTGTTTACGTTATATCTTATCAACACAATCATTGTTCGATTTTTGCTTGGCTAAATAGTAATCTTGGTGTTTTTATTCCCTACTCTCTGTGGATACAATACCCACTCACCTGGGATTATTACTTTGACAAACCCGTAGACTTGTGGGGGTCTTGTCAGTGAGTCGAGAGGTAGCGGAACACACCGTTTCCTTTCCGATGTGATTTATCCTATTTCCTCAATCCAAGAGTTTTTTGCGGTCATGATAGAGTGAAGTACTAAGAGATAAACTCCGCTGGGGCTTATTTGTGCAAGCAACAGAGTGAAGCGTTGAAGTAATCTTTAGTGCTGGGGCCTAATTGTGACTAAGGGTCTTTCGCCTGGATCAAAGGGTTATATTGACAATGCAATTTTGCGTGTGTACCACAAGTGCTCGGGTTTGATGAAGTAATATTACCCCGGTCAGTGGGTAGTCGTATTTACAGGGAATAGTAATCAGAAACACAAAGATTGCTATTTAGCTAGAACGAAGATCAATCGATTATGGTGTGAACAAAATTAATGAAAATAAAAATAAGAAAATAAGAAGGAGGTTGAAATAAAAGATAGGAGAGGCAATCGACAAAAAGTGGGGCACCCTAACATTGCTTATTTCTAATGAGTCGCGCAAATCCTTAAACACATGGTCCCAATACTTAAGGTCAACCGTGACTAACCCTACATTATGCCCCGGTGGAGAAATCACTCAGTCTCAACACCTCACACTGTGCTAGGCTGCTTTAAGCTCTTGGGATTCCAAGTAATAAACCCTATTCCCTAAAATAGATCTAACCCTTTTGATTACTTCAACACTTCACTCTATTTCATGCGCAACTAAACCCCACCGGAGTTTGTTTCTTAGCACTTCACTCTATTGTAACCGAAAAGAACTCTTGGAATATGGAGGTAGGATAAATCACACCGAAGGGGAAAATGGACATTTCGCTACCTCTCGACTCACTCTCTCAACCCTCTCCAATCTAGCATTGTCTAACCCTCATGGTGTGTCACTCATCCACAGGGATTACCAAAAAGGATTCTCTACTCTAGTGTCACTCTAAGGCAAAATCAACTCAATAAGTATTCAAGATTGGAACTCAATTAAAACATCAATTAATGAAAGCATAATAAAAGGTCAAAGAAACAATATCATCCTAGGGTTTACAAGTCCAAGCACCCACTAGGGGTTTAGCTCTCCATGGAGCAAAATACAATCAATAATGAAATCAAAAGTAAAGATATACAATCTGACAATACCCTATTGCATGTGAATCGCAAGTGCATGGTTTTATCAAAGTAATAATACCCCGATGAGAGGGTAATCGAATCTACAGGGAACAGTGTTTAGAAAGACAAAGATGGATATTTAACTAAAATGAAGATGAGTCAAAAATGAAGTGAGAACAACTCAATGCAAATAGAAATAAGAAATGAGAAAGGAGGCGCAAGTAAAAGATATGTGGTGCCAAAGGCCATGTACCTCTCCAAAAACCTTGCCAAGCCTTTCCAAAACCCTAGCCACTGGCGCCTCCAAAGGTAGAGAAAAAATAGCCAAAAGATGGAGAAAAGGATACTGAAATCGGGATGAATCACGACTTAAATAGGGCTGGAATCGGGCATCCACATCGGCGTGTGGAATTTCCACACACCCTTGTGAATTCACAGAAGATGATTTTTCAATGGCCTATGAACAGTAGCTACTACAGTAAATTGCTATATTGATTTGCTATAGTACATGCTACATTCTCCCTCAAAAACACTCCCGAATCCACTCTTTAACAAGGCAACATAAATGGGCACACGTTTATACCATTGATCGTGTTACATCTTCAAATAAAGCTCATTGGATGGGAATCTTGCTAGCCTTACACAAGTCGGAACACATGAGTGTGACTGCCTTTGTGCCCTCCAATTTACATATTCCATTGAGCATAATGGTGGTTGGCACACACTCATATGTCTTCGAGCACAACTTGTATCTTCTCATGTTTTCACTTCACGATTCCATCAACATAACACATTCGCAATCTACTTTGGCTTCTTTCTTCTCTATTAGGCTCCATAACCTTATATGCGCAAAAGAGCACAAAAGCACACATATTAGTGATAAAATCTGATAAAAGTAATACTCATTGATATGTGTTTAAATGTATGTATTTTAATGTATGTATTTGATATATTTAGTATGTATTTCTATAAATATTGATGCCTGTTTTGTGCTTAATCGTGTGTCATTTGCTTTGCAAGGCACGGAAACGCCAAGGAGGACACGAAGATACAATTTGGGCAAAAAAGGGAAGGAAACCAGGTCGTGGTACTGTAGCGTATTCACTGTTGCAGATACTGTATCTGAAGTACTGTAGTAGCGGTACTGCATCATCAACACTATAGCTGCCACTGTAGCAACTGGGGAGTTTTCAAGTCAGAAATTGAACCATGGCATACGGCCCCAATGCTGCCCTGGATTGAACCCGGGATGAATACTGTAGCCCAAGAAGAGAATAATTTGTTTGATGGCATACTGGGTCAATGAGATGCTTATTGAGCCAGTATGGATATTGTTGTGAAAGCTAGAGTGTACTTTTGCCTACCCCTAATGACCTCAATGAGCTCCTTATTGAGGAAGTATGGAGCCAGTATGGAGGCCATTTTGGGGGTTGTTGAGTCAATTTTAAAGAGCATACGGGCTATTTTTGAGAGGAGGAATAGCATTCGCCATTCCTTGGGCTAGAGGAAGCGTCATTCGGCCGGCATTGTTCCTCTTCATCATCATTCGGACTAGGGAGTGCCATTTATGCATTTATTTCTTGTTTTTGTTGAGTTTGATATACTTGTTTGAATGATGGCATACTAGACCCCCAAGGCCACCGGATGTAGGTGAACCTTGGGGGGTTCATCATGTATTTTGGATGCTAAACATTCATTTGGAATGCATTTGGGTTGATTTATATCTTGGCTAATTGTTCTTCATGTCTAGAACTATAAAATGGAGAGATCCTTAGTTCTTTATTGAGTTGTATGTGTAGATGTGACCTACTCCCATGTAGTAGATCTTTAATGAGCTAGAAAGGGTATTCTTGTATCGATACACCGAGAGATTGGGTGTCGGTAGCCCCTCCGAATCTTAAGGATACACTTAGAGTAAGTATGTCCTTATTGCGGGATTTCCCTGCACTTAATGCGATCATAGGAATGTAATTAAGGAGAGATCCTTATTGACATTTGTATGGAATTAGGGTTTAATCACCGAGAAATTGGGGTTGAACTATTCTTGAAATCCTTCGGTTTAAATCACCCTTCCTTTATTATTATCATGCATCCATATATCATGATGACCCTTCATGGGAATCCTCATCCCTAGGCCTATTTTTATCATCATTGCTCTTGTGATTTTCTTTCTTGCCTTGGAATTGTTATACTTGTGATTTATTTACATTCTTGCATGTATAAGAGTAGTATACCATGTTTAAGTTGTAAGGTTAGAAAGTATGTGATGGAGGAGTAATTGGAGCTCTTAGCCCTGTGGAATATGATCCTTATGCTTTTGCACAAGGTATTACTTGGCGACCGCGTACACTTGCGGGTGAGCAATCACTCATCATAAGAAAAGAATACTTTGTATTCTTAGTACACAAGCACTTATCAAACTCCTCCACACTTAAGCTTTTGCTTATCCTCAAGCAAAAATAAAATAATGAAGCATAGAAGAAGGAAATATTGAAAGTGCTTGGCCTTAGGTTCACTAAAGCATGCAAGGGAAACATTCTACAAGTAAGTGAAATTTCAACACTAAATACAAAAAATCATTGCTCTGGCTAAAAACTCGAATCAAAAAGGATAACAAACCCGAAATCGTTTATGTGTGTGTAAACTCAATCAAGTCAACCCAACGTATACTCCTCAAAGTTCTAAGCATAAGGGACTTATTTAATTACAAAACAAAACAAGGAGTTGGTAGTAGCTTCACACATCCTCTAAGGTAGCCCTTTCCGAAGCGGCCGCTAAGATGGCTTTCACACTTTCGAGGTGGTAGCTCTTTCTACTAGGGTAGTAGCTTTCACTCATCCCATGAGATAGCTCTTTCTCTTATTAGGGCATAACTAGCATCTGACTTATGAGAGTAGCTTCATACTTCATAGGTGGTAGCTCTTTTCACCCTAAATACACAAACAAAACAAAAAAAAAACTTTTTTTCCAAAGCAATTATAACAAGAAACAAACCAACTAGTCCGGTAAACATCGAACTTGAGTTTCCACAAGGTTTAATGAGTGAGTAGTGGTACAAGTCTCAATCGGGCAAAAATTTCTAAAAATTCAAGAAAAAACTAGAGCATGAGAACATTCAATGTTAAAAATTCTCCTAAACATAAGGATACAACCATTGCAACTAAGGTGAACCACAGTTGGCTACATGAGCATGCACAATAAAAGCATAAGTATAGAACCTGTGTAATGTGAACTCTCCCCACACTTAAGATGTACATTGCTCTCAAGGTACTCATGCAAGCACAATAAAATGTATAACAATCAAAACATGTGTGGAGATGGGAAATTGAAACAATACTCCCCTAAACTAATAATGGTATGTTTGATGGAGCTATATTCATTGAGAGTTGAGTTTTAATGGGTTGTGGAGCACACACGGTCATGTGAATGTCACATTGACTATATCCATTACTATACCTCAAATTCCATACTCACAAGACCATAGACAAGTAAAAATAAGGATGCATCAAGCGTCAATGTTTGTTGCTGTCTCAACTGCTGATGCTGGTGGATCAATCGGTGCTAGTGGTGGTGGTGATGCAACTAGTGGTGCTGACGGTGCCAAAGGAGCATGGTTCCTCATCACGATTGGGGAGGTCGCGTCTTGCTCTAGTAACTACTGTAAGATGTCGAGACGTGCCATCACCTCAGTATGGTTCGCGGTCTGTATCATGCCAACCTCTTCGAAGTTGCTCTATAGCACCCTCCACGGCACTCGCGAGCCTCTCAAAATGATCATGGCCTCGAGGTGGAGAGAAAATATGTACTGGCAGTGGCTCCTATGCTATGGGGGTGGCTCTATCTCCATCTTCTCCTCCTATGGCTCAGGAACAGGCTAAGACCCCTCGGCAGTGTCATCCCCTCCCTCGGCTACCTCTAGAGCGGGTGTAACTATAACATAGATGCCCAACCTGTAAATACGCACCATCCCATCAATCTCATCATCTATATGCCAAGGGGATTGGGTATGATCTTCTTGTCAGTCCTCTGATTGAGTCTAACAAGCCCATCCTGATGATAAGTCTAGTAATGTAGGGGTGGAGAAGAGGGCGCCTATCCTGGCAAATTGACCCTAACGCCATAAGTACTCTACTAAGATGTGTCCAAGGTGAATCGGTGTACTTTATACCATGGAATAAATATAATAGCTCCTATCGACTGAGTACACCGGTGCTATCGCCACGGCCGTTCATTGATCTGCTCATAACGGTATGAATGTATTTATAGCTCATCCTGGAGAGACATGTACCCTTCAATTCTCCCGGCTCATACTATCCCTACCCACAAAGTTCTTTATCCCGTCAGGTCCATACGGGCTCCATGCGGGCACATTGATGCCTGTGAAGCTCACTAGCATTTTGCCCAAAAATATGTCTCGGTGTTACAGTAACTCAGCTAGAGTAACTCAGCTACAGTAATTCTGTTGCAGTGTTTCTGCTACATTACTAAAAGTTGTGAATTTCCAATAAATCTCACGGGCACTCATGCGGGCTCATGGACCCAGTGAAGCTTACACCTGAATGCCAGCAGCGTCAAACAATGACTCCGCTACAGTACTCACTACAGTGCCAAAACCCTAAAAACACGGTTTTTGTTGTCGAATTCCTCCCAATTGCATTCTTGAGCTTCGGTCGGCTCATTTAAAGATCTGTAACACAGAAATAACCAATTTAGACTTAAATGGGCATCAATTCATTAAAATATATGCAAATAATACAAGATCAATACGTATAAAATATGTACATTTAGGCATTTATTAACATCCCCACACCTAAGGATTTGCTTGTCCCCAAGCAAACACACATGAAAAACAGGGGTATGAAGATAAACGGCTAAATGCACGACCACAAGCTCAAACAATGAAGAACCCCACGGGCACAGATCAATTGAAATCAAGAAAATGAGTTGTACAATAACCAATTCAGTAGAGATAGTCATGATTCCTCTAGAGTTCTTTCCTTGTGAGTGTGTGTATATACTTCTTCCCTCGCTCTCCCTATTCACGCCACATTCAATGACTACCGGTGTTAAAAATGTTATAGACACCCTCAATGGCAAGTCAAGAGTCCTTTGGTCCACAATCAATACTTTAGCTTCTAAGTGAATGCATGATAGAGTCCACGAGAATAAGCACTCTTTTTGTTTTTGAGTCTGGCTAACGTAGACTGCACAAAATATCTTATAATCTTCCATAAGTATACACATGCTGATTAGGCACAAAACCTACCCAACTTACTTGATTACAGTCTACATAGATTCATTCATGGTAAATTAGTAGAGGAATACTGACATAGACGCATTTTTTTTATTTTTCATTTTTTTTACTAAGATAACAAATATATACATGTCTCTTAATCTCTTTCATGCAACACTTCACTTAGAGCTAAAGCAAAATGAGCAAAAGAACAAAAACCTCTTAAAAACTATTGAGGGATGAATTTAACAGTTTTAACACTGAAATCAAATCAGTGGGTTAGCTTAGGAAAACAAGGTAGAAGTTCTATGACAAAGTTGTGAAGAAAGCACTCGAGAGAAAACATGCTTCCTTATAGCACAAGTAACACTACAACTCATTACTATCATTCATTTCAGTCAGGAGGTTCTTAATAATAAATCATAGCTATCATAGGTGACTTAATCATGCAAATAACCCATCCCCACACCTAGAGTCATACATTGCCATCAATGTACACTAATCAGTAGAACATGGTGTAAAATTCGGAATAATTAAATGAAGCATAAAAGGAAAGGGTAAAGAGACTGCCCCATTGGGTGGATGAAGTGTTGAATTGTGAGCGCATTCAATGGGTTACAAGGCCAGTGATGATTAATGGAGGTGGGGCTCAGTCCTTAAGGGTCCTACAAAAATAGGCAAGGCGATCACAACACTTAATTAAATTAAAAGGAAGGAAACATGCATATTAACAAAAAAATAATGTAACACAAGTTTAGCAGGGAATGAACCCTTGCTAACAAATGAGTTCAACTAGAAAGCCACAAAACAAGACGAAATTAAAAAAAAACATAAACTCAAATCCATGAAAGTGTTTGCTCCTAGGCTGGGTGATGTTCGTCAGTAGGCACAGCAGGTACAAAGGATGTGGTAGCTTCAGAGGTGGTGCCAGAGGAGGAAGAAGACCCACGCATGAAAGAAAGAACTTCGTGCATATCCCTTGCCAACTGTCTAAGTGTCTAAGTGTCTAAGTAGTCTCTTGATGTCCTTAACGAAGGGAATGAATCTTGCTTTGAATCTCATCAAGGCAAAGCTCAACTAGGGATGCCGCATTGTCTGACTCAGAATCAGATGGTGGTGGAGAAGCAGTGATGCGCTCACCTATCACTGAGTACCGGATAATGGCATATGTGTCACCACGTTTCTCCACCATCCCCATAGAAAACATAGTAGCCATCCCCAAGGGTGAAAATCCACCAACAATGTGTATGTCCCGGGTGTTCTCGATCAAACCCATACCTCGAATCATATGTGTGATATATGGCCCAGCGAAAATACATCCATTGCGTATATAAGTACCCTAATGAACAAATAACTCAGCGAAGAGGTGACCGAGGTGGATCGGGTAATACTCAAGGATACTGTATAGCATGTGTAAATCGGAACGTGTGATGACCCTAGTGCTATCACCCCGACCACCAATACCTCTATTTAAGAATGCGTGAACATATCGATGCACGAGATTGTGAAGACAAGATGCTTTCCTTGACTCATTCATGCACCGGCCAGAGATAATATTCCAGTATCACGTGAATGTCATGGTGGCCGGAAATTCTGTAGGAAGACAGTGGAATGCGGCTGTGTTCATAAATTCCTCATCATACAAGCCCAAGTAACAACCCAATTGTTTGTCACTAATGGTGCGCATTGTTCAAAAGACTTGAAAATTTATCCCAGATGATCCTACTAATTCGATTATTCTTAGGACCTCCAAGGTGAGCTCACA
>NC_052471.1:25451978-25465269 GCF_009730915.1 Dioscorea cayenensis subsp. rotundata | reverse complement strand
TAATCGGAGGTTCCTAAGATTTCTAATCTGGTAGATTGAAATTAGTAGAGGCTTGCCTCTATTAGGAAATGAAAGACCACACAGGTGTCAAATACTGACATTTGTAGCTTCGAATATACTCGTCACGTGTCTTTTACAAAACATGATGCTCGGACGCACATCGATCCCACAAATTTTTGCTACGCCCGGTGGGACCCCATTCCTCCTCCATCTTTGAAGCGAAAAGTACAAGTAAAGGCGTTGTCCTACGTTCTATGAAAGATATCTAATAATGTGTTTATTTTTGCAGGGAAAGCGAAGAACAAATGGCATTAAAAACTCAACCACCTCTGGAAGCCCGAACCTCCACAATTTTCCTTGGCGAAGGACTGAGGTTCAATTGCTAACTGCACCTTCAACACTTTCGGAGGCTACGATGGGCTGAGGCTAACCTTTGGCACCACATACGAGTCGGTACAGATTCGTAAGGAGACCCGCACCTTGAAGGAGAACTGCAGAGTCCATGGCTTCCATCAAAAGGTCGTCGCCCCAATGTACTGCCACTGGCCAGGCGAGATCACGATGTTGGGGAGCATCAAGAGTATACGCATTTGAGAGGCTATCCCACCCTAAAAGGGTAATTTCTATAAATGATGATGATGAACCGCTTTCCACCATTACTGCACAAGGGGCGGGGAAAGCGGAATTTTCCACTCATCGAGGAAGACACACCAAAAGAGAAGAAAGAGTGTGTTTTCAGGGCTCACACAAAGGAAAGTCTAAAAATTTCAAGACAAAAAGTTGGATTTTGTGTTTTTCCAAGAACACAAGAATGATCAAATGAGTACCTTCAACAACTCATTTGAACCTCTTAACAGTGAAGAAGAGCGCAACCAACTGCGGACTTAGGCTCTAACTGATTGAAAACAAGGTTGGTAGACCTCCAAAGATCCTCTCACAAGAACTCATTTTGGTCGGAATCTCTACAAGACTTATATAGCATCTAGGAAGCTAGCGATCAGGAGAAGAAGACCAAAAGAATTCTATCGAAAGAAGAAGCAGATTGATTTCAGCAGTAGCAGAGGCGGTGTTTGATTTGTTTAGGTCCTACAAGAAAATCAACCCAAGGTTAACAGGTCTAAATTTCAATGGAGAAGGGAAATGAAAGATGAAGAAATGTTCACGATGCAAATGTGGAAAGTACACACTTGTCGGATGGATTCTCTGAAGCAATAGGAGATCTAGCACTCAGAACAGAACAACAGGGACTGTTACAAGATCCCGTAGAAGAAAGCGGCGAGACTACCTAAAAGGAAAAGAAGGTTCCAGTGATGTGCCACCACATGAGGAGCAAGGGATAGGGACTAGCCTTCCACCACTCCATGTACCAAAGAAACACAAAGAAGTACAGCCGCTAAATGAAGATGAAGAGGATGAACCCTTCTTTATTCCTTAAAAGGGACACCGTGATATTGAATATCATACACTCAATGACAACATGGCAATGTTGATGGGGTCAATGTTACAAATGTAGAAAAAAATTAAAATCCTCATTGAAAATCAACTGAACAGACGGGAAGATCGAGAGTCCAACCCGACGGCCGAGAGAAGCCCTGAGGCCAGTTGAGCAAGGGGTAACCCACACGGTTTCCTATAGAGAGATGTGCAGGAGGTCGAAGGTCAACACCATCCAAAGGGAAACCTTGAGAGTAGAGAACATGGGGAACCTCTTATGCTCACTGTTCAGGGAACAATCGAGTATAATGACTCGGGAAGAGATACAGCGAATGGTAGTTGTCGAATTAAATCAAGCGAAAGGAATTGAGACAGAGGCGAGATGGAGACAAGCTCTATCCCAGCTACCACGACCTGGTGCCCTACCCCCAGAGGAGTATAATGTTCCCTAAATTCAAGCATTTTCTTTGGGATTGGCAATCTGACCAACACTTATTCCATTTGTCGCGGCTTGTGAGATACAAGTCGCAAAGCCATCCTCCTCCTCGAGACAGTTCTCTACGCAAGTCTTGCGGGAGTAGCATTTGAATGGTATGCAAATGCGCAGCTGAGTCGATTCAAACATAGCGGCGAGTTTAGAAGATGCATTTTGAGTGCAGTTTGGGGGCATAAGTGACAAAATCACAATTCTTGACCTAGTAGCCACTCGTCAAAACAAAGATGAAAAAGTGAGTCGATTACATTATGAGATGGAGGAATTTTAAGCATTAAGTGTGAACAACCACTCGATCGGCGACAGCGGTGGGTTTATTGTCGGGGAACATTGATAGTTGGATATCGCTTTCTTGAGTACATCTAGCTTCACTACATTCCAAGGCTTAATCTCACAAGCTAAAAATTGGAAAGGACCAACCGAAGGTGTTGTCCAATTTCAAACCACTTCAAGGAGTGACAAAGACAAATCCAAGAAAATAGAAGGCGTCAGTACACGCTACTACCTTCAATATTGAGAAGGGAAAGGCGTAGCGAGTCCCATAAACGGAACAAAGCTAAGGTACCTAGTTTAGAGGTGCTCACTGACAATGAGTCAAAAAGTCTTCCTTCCTTGAAGGATAGGATGAATAAGAAGTATTCCTTCAGAAGAGATAAAGTACATAAAATCTTCAAAGATCTTTGTAAGAGAGGGTATGCAGCTCTCTGAATGCAAAAGGCCTGAAGAGCAAAGCAAGACAGATCATCCCAATTACTGTCCATATGATAGGGTGTTGGGACATACAATAGAAGATTGTTATGTTTTCAAGGACTGGGTCGAGCGACATTACCAAGAGGAGCAAAAATCACACTCTCAAAGAATGTTTTGTCCGAGCAACCAGCCTGAACATATCACGCTACGTGACTACCCTAAACCCCGGAAGGAGTTATCCCAAAGGGAAGTCACAATGGTTAGTAATAAAGTGATATTTACATCAACAGAGGATGACAAACCTTGTGCTTTGTTCAGAAGAGTTATGGGAAGTATTTATATCAAAAGATCAATGAAGATGTTGAAGAAGTTGGCTGAAGTGGCAGGGATCGTTTGGAAATGCTCTCAGCAACCTCATAAAGGTCACCCGAGACAAAGCAGGTCAAAAAGGAAGAACAAGAAAAGAAAGCAAAAGCGCGAGACAATCAAAGCGCAAGAAAGTCCATTATTGAGGGGTATATAGAGACCCTTGAAGAATATGAATAGAAGGAAAGGGTTCTAATTTGCCCTCAGAGATTATTTCCCTGAAGAAGTCGAGGAATTACTCAGGGAATTAACTAAGAAAATTGAAAATGAAGAAAATGTGCAAGTGGAGACTTACAGGGTTATTTTAGGAGGGGAACCTCTATATAACCCAGAAGATGATGATGAATATGATAGCTTCTCTGAGCCAGAAGAGTTATATGATCATTACGGCCGAGCTCTATGTCGAGTGAAGTAGAAATAAAGATAGCATTCGAGGGAGAGAGTAAAGAGACGACGACATAAGCTCTTGGAGCCCTACCCACATGTAAAGTCCAAAGAACCATGTTACACCCCGAAGACCCCAAAATATAAGATCTTGAAGAAAGTCATGCCTGCTGAAGATATCCTTGTTTTCATTCAAAGGGTGACAGAGGAGTCAGCTAATAGGCTATGACAGTTACATATTGAAGATGCTGAGTGGGATGAATCTGGGACATATCCTCCAGAATCATCAGGGCAAAATTTTATTTCAGAAGTCGTGGATTCTCCAACCCCTGCTAAAGCAACAAATACTAAAGAAAGATTTATCAGAAAAGATAAAAGGAAAGAGCTTTTTGATCAAGCTATGGAAAATGGATTTGCCTAAACCTAAAAGGCGGCCCTGATGCATCTTGATAGACATTCAAACTATTGGCAATATCACCGGCTTACAGGACACACCATAGAAGAATGTCATGCTTTCCAAAAATGGTTGCAAGGACAGGTTTCTCGGGGAAATTTGACACTCACTGAGGATTACTTTGAAGAAAAAGGCGAATGTTATGCTATAGTTGCCCATGATGATTCAGAATATGAGCTAAACTTCCCTGAGGAGGAAGATGAGGCACCACAACATGTCACATCGAGATCTGACTTAGAACTAGGAAAACACTTTAGCTAAGACAGGTTCCCTAGTTCAAATAGCAGAGATAAAGGGAAGATGGTTGAAGAAGAGAATGTCTCCCCAAGAAAGCCGTTGAAAAAAAGCCAAACTATAACATTTTTGGCACACTTGAAGAAAGTCCCAGCACTCCTCAGTATGTACGATGCATTGATGATGTCAGCTGAAGTCAGGGAGTCTTTAATACATGCCGTACAAAATTCTGAGGAATATCAAGCATACTTCGCTGAAGTCAACATAAAAGAAGCCCTATATGCATCTCATACATCTTCAGTGTCCTTCACAAATGAGGACCTATTACTTGGGACTACGGCATACAACATACCACTATATGTGACAGGATTTTGTGATGGAGTAGAGATCAACCGGGTTTTGATTGATCCAGGGTCTTCTTTGAATTTAATGACCCTCAACACTCTTCGAGCATTGGCTCTTGAAGTATGCCACTTATTTTCGGAGAAGATCATCATCCAGGGTTTCAATCAACACAACTAAAAGGCATTGGGATCAATCACTCTTCCCCTCAAATTTGGAAAAAATATCATCTAACGTGAAATTCCATGTAATTGACGCTGATGCGTCCTATAAAGCCCTCTTAGGAAGGCCATGGATTCATGAAAACCAGTTGGTTCCTTCAACACTTGCATCAATGCGTCAGTATTTGGTGGATGGGGAAGAGTTCGAGAATTGATGGAGAGATCCAACCCTTTGGCATCCATGAAATACACTATGAGGATGCGAGATATTATCTTAATGCATCCAAGACAACCAAAGGAGGCAAATTGCCGTGCCCGGGAGAAAGTGTCTTTGATCAAGGCAGGGCCCAAAAACTACTCTGTGCTCAGAAAAGAGAACAGCCCGCACCTCACTTTGGTAGTGACAACTAAGTCAGTCGGGAAGATGAGGAGCGATGTGAGATATACACCAAAGTAAGGGATCAAATTGAAAGGATCTACTGAAGAAAATGCATTATACATTACGAGATTCCCTCGATGGTCTAAACAAAATCCTCGATAGACTTGAATGTAAATCTGAGTTTGAGCATCTAAAAGACATTTTTCATGTGCCATTTCGACATGAAAAGGAAAGAAGTATTTTTTCTTTTTATAAGGACAAAAGTAAAAAAGATCTTGAATGAGCGATATCATAAATATTGAAGAAATAGAAGATGATGAAGCTCAACCCATAAACTTTCCCAAGCCATTATCCCCAACAAGCTCGGGATGATAGTTGAGAGGTTTGGAAGCAGAAATCAAGTGGTCGAGGAAGTCGCATCGAGCTTTTCAGTCGATTGTGGGCATCCTGCACATGATGGATAAGAAAGGGAATAGGCTACTCTCGAGGTCTTTCAGGGCACTCATGTTATATGGTAACATGGCGGGGAGTTGGAAGAGGAAATAAAGATGAAAGAATGCACCACTCAAACTAGAAGGCGGGGCAAGCAACAATTGATGAGTTGGTTGAAATCGACTTGGGAAGCGATGATGACCCAAGGCCGACTTTCCTAAGTGCACAACTATCAGAAGAAGAAAAAGCATCATTCAAGGCTCTCTTGAAGGGAGCATATTGACCGCTTTGCTTGGAGCTATAATGAAATGGCGAGGGAGTTGGATGATGAGGTAGTCATTCACAGGCTGCCATTGATCCTAATGCTACTCCGATTAAACAGGCACCAAGAAAGATGAAGTTTGACTAGAAGAAAAGGTGATAGAAGAGATCAAAGAAGGCGATTGAAGCAAATTTTATTAGAGAAGAAAAAATACCACGATTGGATAGCTAGCATAGTCCCCGTGAAAAAGAAGAATGGGCAAATACGGATATGTGTGACTTAGAGATCGTAAGGCATGTCCAGGATGATTTTTCCCCTTCCAGTTATGGAGATCATGATCGATAACACCTCAGGGTACAAGATGTTCTCCTTTATGGATGGATATTCTGGATACAATCAAATCAAAATGCATCCTGATGATCAGAAGAATACTGCTTTCCGAACGTCTATGGTCATCTATTGTTATAGAGTAATGCTGTTTGGACTGAAGAATGCAGGAGCAACATACCAAAGGGCTATGACCAGAATATTTGATGATTTAATTCACAAAGTTGTTGAATGCTATGTGGATGATCTTGTGGTTAAAACAAATTCCAAAGACAAGCATCTTGATGATCTGAGAAAAGTTTTCACACGTCTCAGAAAATACAAGTGAAAAATGAATCCCATGAAGTGTGCTTTTGGAGTCCTCTCTGGAAAATTCCTAGGCTTCATCGTGAGGCATAGGGGAATAGAGATAGATCCCTCCATGATAAAGGCCATCCTGGAAATGCCACCTCCTCGGACATTGAAGCAGCTGCGCTCCTTCCAAGGTCGTTTAGCATATATCAGGAGATTTATCTCCAACCTCTCTGGAAGATGCAAGCCCTTATCTAAATTGGTCAAGAAAAATGCTCCTTTCAAATGGGATGATGAATGTCAGAGAGCTTTTGATGATATTAAACAGTACTTGTTGAATCCACTAGTGCTGGTAGCCCCGATTCATGGAAAGCCTCTGATCTTATATACGACCTCATTGGAAGGATCTTTGGGGGCTATGTTTGCTCAGAATAATGAAGAAGTCAAAGAAAATGCGTTATATTATCTTAGCGGGATGTTGGTAGGAGCGAGAGTAAATATACGCCCAATTGAAAAAGCATTGCCTAGCTTTAGTGTTTTGCAGATCAAGAAGTTGAGACACTACTTGCTAGCGTACTAAAGTAATACTCATATCAAAAAAATAGACCCACTCAAATACCTTATGATGAGGCCGTTGTTTAAAGGAAGACTAGCAAAATGGGCATTGATTCCGATGGAATTTGATATAACGTATACTCCATGAAGGCAATTAAAAGGGCAGGCTCATGCGGACTTTTCTAGCAAAGACATCCTCTCCCTGATGATTCACCACTTAATCTTGAACTCCCTGATGAAGAGACATTAATAGTGGAAGAAGCAAGGTGGCGACTATACTTTGATGGAGCGTCATCTATAAAACCGGCACTCATGTCCCAAGTGCCACAAATCAAAGCTGGAATATGACTCGTATTTGTTACACCGGAAGGGGGGATTCTCAGATATGCTATCTCCCTCACGGAGCCATGTACAAACAATGAGACAGAATATGAAACTCTCATAGCTGGTTTGGAACTGGTAATCAAAATGGGGATCCAAGACATACACATCTTTGGAGACTCACAACTCATTATCAAGCAAGTCGAAGGAGACTACAAGATATATAAACCTGAACTTCTTAAATATTATAAGAAGGTCAAAAATCTGATGAAGAAAATTCCCCAAGTGCAATTGAGGAGGGTTTCAAGATCAGAAAATGGAGAAGCTGATTCTTTGGCGAAAGTAGCAAAGGAACTGGCAAACCCAAATTATGAAGAAATCCATATAACCATAAAAAATAGAAGACCCATTAGTATGATCCCCGACGAAGTCGAAGAGGAAAATGCTGGGGGCAATGTGGAAGTATTCACTCTCGAAATGCCAAAGGAAGATTGGAGACAACCGTTTATGGAATATTTGAAATATGATAAACTCCCTGAGGATAAATCAAAAGGTTTTCAGATAAAGCGAAGAGCCCTAAGATTCACCCTCATAAATGATATATTATACTGCAGGTCCTATAATCAACTGCTCCTGCGGTGCCTCTCATATGAAGAAGCCCAAGAAGTTATGTATGACATGCATTCCGGGATATGTGGTGCACACCCATCCGGACCCAAGATGCGACTCAAGATCAAGCACTTGGGATATTACTGGCCAACCATGGTTGGAGATTGGATCAATTATGCTAGAAAGTGTCATCTATGTCAGATACATGGAGATTTTATTCATCAACATCCAAATCCTTTACACCCCATGCCTCCTCATAGGCCTTTTGAGATATGGGGAACATGATGTAATCGGGTCCTATTGAACCACCATCATCTTTGGGACATCGATTCATATTGGCTGCAACAGATTATTTCTCCAGATGGGTAGAAGCAATCCCACTTAGAGAAGTCAAGATCGAGAATATCTTCAAATTCTTCGTGGAAAACATCTTATATAGATTTGGGACTCCAAGAAGAATTATTTCGATAACGGCCCCGCTTTCGAAGCTTCATGGTCGGGATATTTGCGCAAAGATCATAAAATAGATTTGAGATATACCTCCATCTATAACGCTAGAGCAAATGGATTGGCGAAAGCATTCAACAAAAACTCTCTCGAAGTCAGTAAAGAAAAGCGAGTGTCCAAAAACAAGAGAGATTGGCATGAAAGACTCCTGAAGATGCTATGGGCATATCGCACTACCTATAGGACTCCGACACAGTGCACGCCATATTCTTTGGTATTTGGAACTGAAGTAGTCCTACCTCTCAAAATCCAGATACCCTCCCTGAGAATGGCACTGCAAAATGAAATTTCTAATGAGGATAATGTTCGGCTCCGCTTGGATGAGTTGGACTCTCTCGATGAAAAAAAGATTAGGGGTGCAACAAAAATCTTGAAGTCTACAAAGCACAAATGTCTCAAGCATACAACAAGATGGCTCGCTTTTCGGACTTTTTACCAAAGGAGAGATGGTACTTGTCCTTAAAAGACCCATCATCACCAACAAAAAGGCCGGGGCAAATTCAAAAGCAAATTGGGAAGGCCCTTATGTTATGGAGATCATCTACGAAGGAGGCGCATATCAACTTATCGATGCCAATGGAGAAAGACTGATGCCACCCATCAATGGTCGCTTTCTGAAGAAGTATTATGTCTAATGTAAAAAAATGTTTTCGCCTGTGACTGGAATGTCCGGTCCCTCATAAGGGTTGGCTAGTCATGTACAATTAAATGAACTTCTCGAGGCAAAACATTTATTTTTATGCCATTTCGGTATTAAACTCGCTTTTGTACTAAAATTCGTTCAATAAAATAAAGAGACATGTGTTTGTCTATGAAGGAACGTCACGGCTTCATGTAGATCCCGGTCATGCATAGCTAATCGTGCTTCTCGAGGCAAATACATCGGTCCCCCTGTGATTTTAAAAAAATAATAATAATAATAAAAATAAAATAAAAAACAAACAAACAAACAAACATCCTTATGCATGTTAAAGTGTTGAAAGCTAAAAGTTTCTCTGATGGTATTGTTCCAATCAAGGTCTTCATCGGGTGACTAAATTATCTTTGATTGCCTTAAAATTTCTTTCAAATTATGAATACATGTTTAGTCTTCAATATGAACGGTTGAAATTTGATTTGAAGATTACATGATTTATTGAAGAGAGTAGGATTGTGGGCCATGATGCAGGACACCGCTTCTCTATATTCAATGTTGATCAATGTGTTAATCGAACAATGCCAAAAATTCAGATCAGTCTAAAATTTTTTGTGAAGACTACAGACTTGACATTGCTCAATGTAAACAGTTAATATTGAGCTCCAAGTCCATCAATTATTTAAATAAAATCACAAATCAAACATGAAATTCATTGATGATTATCATCACACCATATTCAAATTCTAGCTCAAGATCAAATAGTCAAAAGAGCTCCAATCCTTTTGAAATTTTTTCTATATAATCAAGGTGTTTTTATTTTCAATGTGAATGGTGACGATTAAATTCTAAGTTCATATGACTATCATAAAAAATTTGGCAAGTTAGAGGCAGAATCTGCCTAAATTCCTGCCCATCTACCTCATCATCAAGTAATGCATCACCATATCAAATCATATTTAATTTTAGTAAAAAATTTTATAGTCATTTGTAAAGTCCTTATCTATAAAATTAACGCTGGAGATTGGATTTTAAGCTCATTTTATTATCATAAAAATTTCATTTCAAAGACCATGTCTGTCTAGTTCCTTGTCCGCCCATGGTGCTATCAAGTGGATGAATTGCTTATAAAATCATCCCAAATTTGGCTGAAAATGTTTACAAATACAAATCCCTCATTAAAAAAAAAAAGGCAAAAATTATATGCAAAGCTCGAGATATCCATTGCTAAGGAAAGGAATATAACAACATTAAATTTCATTCCGTTTATCGGATTAAGCTAACAATGATATAAAATAGCTGATGTTTTTTAAAAAAAACTAGGGATTCGTACTTCTCTCACTCAATCTCACTAAAATTCTACGTAAGAAAAGTACGAAGGGGGCATTTGTTTATGTAAAAAAATTGCATGTCCTGATTCAAATCGAATAAAAAAAAAATTAGTACATACAAATCATAATCGAATTAGGACAACATGTGGTTCAAATAAATAAATATTATTATATTTGAATATATTCAAGATAAGTCTAAAAGACATTTTCGAGATAATCTAAAACATTCAAATCACAAGATCAGCCGAGAGCACAGATCTCGAGGCGATCTAAAACATTCAAATCACAAAATTAGCCTAGAGCACAGATCTCGAGGTGATCTAAAATATCCAAATTATAAGATCAGCCTAGAGCACAGATCACAAGGCGATCTAAAATATCCAAATTATAAGATCATACTAGATCACAGATCTCATCACAAAAATATATATATAAAAATTTCAAAAAGAACCAAATCTCATCACAAAAGAGATGCAATAAAATGTATATATAAATATATATATATATATATATATATTTCAAAAGAACCAAATCTCATCACAAAAGAGATAAAAAAAAATCAAAAAAAGAACCAAATCTCATCATAAAAGAGATGCATGTAATAGCATGCATAATTTGTTTAAAAATATATATATATGAAAATATTCAAAAAAAAAAGGGACGGGTCCCACCATCATATGGGAGTGAAATGAATTGTGAGGTGGGCAAAGCATCCACCTTGACTCTATTTGGTTAATTAATAAAACCAAATACCGCTTTCCCTGGATTCTTTTCTTGCAAGTGTATTGAAATTGATAAATGGTATGATGATTACAAGTGAGTGATGATGAAGAAAGCTAGGTGCAGGGATAATGCCATCTATTTTTGTTCGAGTCCCACCATCATAGACTAAACTTTCCGGGTTGATAAAAAAATTCATATTAAAAATGCCCCGAATATTCGAGGCAATGTTTAAAGAAGCATTAAAAGAGAAAGTCCTGTTATGCACGTGACAAGCTTGGATATATATATATATATATATATATATATATATATATATATATATATATATCCATTTTGAGGCAACTACAAAATTTAAACGCGGTGATGGGGCACAGGTAGTGACTTATTCATTTCCAAATGACAACAAACAAAATTTAAGGCGATCATGAGTCATGCAGCATGGTGATGAGGCACAGACAGTGATGGCTTATTCATTGTAAGGCGACAACAAGATATGCAATATAGTAACAAGACACAAGCAGCGTTGACTTGTTTATTTTAACATGGCAACAAAATAAAAATTTCAAAACGACAATGCGGCAGTAACGCAAAGAATAAGGCACTGTGCAAGCAAGATGATAATTTATATATATATATATATATATATATATGTGATGTAATAAATATGTTTATATAATAAAATAACATGAATCTTTTTGCTCTTACTTGTACCTTTTGCTCTTAATCGGAGGTTCCTAAGATTTCTAATCTAGGGTAATTAATAATAGAGGCTTGTCTCTATTAGAAATGAAAGAACCCACACAAAACAAATATGACATTTGTGCTTCGTATACTGTCTGGTATCTTTTTCTTGATGCCAGACGCGTATTTTCGATCCCACACTAATAGATAGGATTAAAAGAAAACATTAAGCTAAATAAACGAGCTTATAGAAATTTCACACATTAACTCAATTCTTAAACATTAGATCAAGATTTTGAAAACAACCATCATGCATACATGCTCCTGACGCCACCTAACGAAATCCCTAAGTATTGAGTCAATGGTTTGGAAATCCAAAAGAAAAAAATACAGTGGAATCTAATCTTCAATAAGACAACAAAAAATGAAACTTAATCTCTATAAAGAAACAAGAACCTAATCCATCAACACCAATAGATCAAGATCTAGAAAACAAGAATGCAAATTCTACAACTTGGCCAAATATCAGAGGAAGAGGTGGCTTACCTCCACAACAACAGTGACATGAAACCCTTAACGATGAGGCCTTTCTCCATCCTTGCCGTTGACACCACACACAATCAAGGAGAGAAAAGATGAGGCTTGGTCTCTCTCCTATTTTTTTTTAAACGATGATCTAACATGGAAGAAGATGAAGAGGTGGTGGTTAGGGTTTTGAAAACGAAAAATAAAAAGAAAAATAAAAGGTTTTTTTTAATGTAAGGGCCAAGCATGCAGAATTTAAAAAGAATTATTTATTGTGGTTGGCCCACAAAAAAGAAAGGATAAGGGAGGTTATCTGCTATAAGACTACTAGGGACCCGAAGAAATAGAGCATTTATTTCATTCGAAGAACAGTACAATTTATATTCAAATAGATGGTACAAACATGCACAAAATCATCAAAAGTTATAGGATTTGAGATAAAAAAATATAATTAATGTTAGTGCAAGTGCATTTTTATTGACATGATTTGACACCAAGACAAGGTGATGTGGCAACCTTTGTGATGTGATATAATTAATGACATGGCAAGGCATGGTGACATGGCAAATTTTCTTTTATTGAAGGAAAATATCTTGAGAGATCTTGATGAAACTATTTTTGGAATGTGTTACAACTTGAAGGCAAGATTATATCAAGACCGTATTTAGGAGATATGATTGAAAACTAAATATGGATGGAGCTTAATTAAAAAAAATACCTACCAATGGTATGATTGAAGGCCATTGAAGACTTATTTTTAGGAAGATTCGAAGGCCAAACTTGGATGAATTGAAGATCAAGTTTGGTAAGTTTCATGAAGATGCACAAAGGCATGCACCCCTTGCAATTGAATTGCGTGGTAAGGAACTAAGGAGGTAGGCTAGTTGGAGATCTGACTACATCGACTCTGACTAAACATGACAGGGAAGTTGATGGGTCTTGAGGTCGCTTCGCAACGGAACTAGAACTCAGTCAAGTTAACAGTCAGGGCCATTTTGCAAGTTATGTTACAACAGGAGTTGCAACAGCTAATTTTAGAAAGTTCTAAAGTTAGTAGCTGCGGAGATTCTAAAAAAGGAATGGGCTATATTTGGGACGTTGAGGTGTCTATATAAGCTACCTTGCTCTGAGATTATGATGTGCAACTGGAGCTGGA
>NC_052471.1:25358250-25450978 GCF_009730915.1 Dioscorea cayenensis subsp. rotundata | reverse complement strand
TTTTCTTTTTCAAGAAATGTCTCATACTTTTCAATTAAAATCCTAATCATATGTTTTGTTTTTGTAATGTCGCATATTTTTAAATAAAAATAATAATCCTATGTTTTTGGAGATAACTCTGATCAAACTAATCTTATGTTTTTCTTTGGGAATGTCTATACTTTTTAAATCAAAACAATAATCCTATGTTTTTGGAATGACTCCTCTTTTAATCAAAACCCTAATCTTAAGTTTTCTTTTAGGGAATGCTCGCTATTTTTTAATCAAAATAATAATCCTATGTTTTTTTTCATAATGTGTCATATTTTTCAATCAGCTCAGCTCATATAATCAAAACCCTAATCTAAGTGTGGAGATACCTCCTATAATCAAAGCTACTAATATATATGTTTTTCTTTTAGGGTATGCTCTTCTATTTTCTCTTTCAAAACCCTAATTCTATGTTTTATTTTTGGAATATCTCATATTTTTCATTAAAAATTCTAATCCTATGTTTTATTTTAGGCATGCTTACTATATTTCAATCAAAATCCCTAATCTTATGTTTGTCGCAATGTCTACAATGATTTTCATCAAAACCCTAATCCTGTGTCATACTAATGTCTCTCCTATGTTTAATGAAACCCCTAATCCTATTGTTTCTTTTTGTTATGCCTACAACATTGGAATCAAAACCCTAATCCTATGTTTTCTTTTCAGAATGTCTCCTATTTCGCACACAAAACATTTAATCCTATAGATTAATGTCTTCTATATGCTCGAGTTTTGAATCATAACCCTAACCTATGTTTTCATTTTTGTATATCTCCTATTTTCCAATCAAAAACATAATCCTTTCTTTTCTTTTCATAATGTCCGCTATTATTGAATCAAAACCCTAATCATTTGTTATCTTTCCAGAATGTCACAGTTTTTTGAATCAAACCCCTATTCCTAACTTTTGTTTTGGGAATATCTACTTATTTTTAATCAAAACCATAATCTGATGTTTTCTTTTGGTACAGTCTTATATTTTTAAATCAAAACCTTAATCCTCTATTTTCTTTTCCTAATGCCCTCTATTTTTCATTCAAAACACTAACCCTATGTGTTCTTTTTGGAATTTCTATTATTTTTTAATCAAAACACTACTCCTATTTTTTGTTATAGTAATGTCTCCTATTTTTCAATCAAAAGCCTAATCCTATATTTTTTTTTCTTAGAATGCTGACTATATTTGAAACAAAAGCCCAATCCTATATTTTTCTTTTCAGAATATCAACTATTTTTTAAACAAAACCTTATTCCTATGTTTACTTAAAGTAATAGCTCCTAATTTTCGTTCAAAACCTTAATCTGATGTTTTCTTAAAGGAATGTCTTCTACTTTTCAATCAAAACCCTAATCCTATATTTTCATTTCGGAATGCCTACTATATTTGAATCAAAACACTAAACATATATTTTCTTTTCAGAATGACTTTTATTTTTCATTCAAAGCACTAATTATATGTTTTCTTTTCGAAATGTCTCCTCTTTTTGAATAAAAACCCTAATCTAATGTTTTCTTTGTGAAATGTCCCCTATTTTTCAGTTTTTAATGGAAACCCTAAACCTATGTTATATTTTAATAATGTTTCCTATTTTTTGTTCAAAACCCTAATCCTTTGTTTCTCTATAGTAGTGTCTCATATTTTTCAGTCAAAACCCTCACCCTATTTTTTCCTTTCGGAATGTCTCCAATTTTTGAATTAAAACCATAATCCTATGTTTTCTTTTTGCAATGTCTCTTATGTTTCAATAAAAATACTAATTCTATGTTTTCTTTTCAGAGTGTCTACTATTTTTCGGTTTTCAATCAAAACACTAATCTTATGTTTTATTTTAGAAATGTCTCCTGCGTTTTAATCAAACCCTAATCCTATGTTTTCTATTCTGAATGGCTCCTATATATGAATCAAAACCCTAATCCTATGTTTTTTTAAAGGAATGTCACCTATTTTTCAGTCAAAACAATAATCTGATGTTTTCTTTTTGGAATTTCTCATTTTGTTAAATCAAAACCATAATCCTATACTTTTTTTTAGGATAATGGTTCTAATTTTTAAATAAAAATCCTAATCCTATGTTCTATTTTCATAATACCTCCTATGTTTCAATCAAAACTAATATCCTATGTTTTCCTTTCTTAATGTCTCCTATTTAACAGTTTTGATTCAAAAACCTTATCAATTCTTTTCTTTTTTGCAATGTCTATTATTTTTTAATCAAAACAATAATCCTATGTTTTTTCCGTAATGTCTCATATTGTCAATCAAACCCCTGACTGTATGCTTTCTTTTCTTAATGGCTCTTATTTTTTAATCAAAACCCTAATCCTATGTTTTTGGGAATTCTACTTTTTTATAATCAAAACCATAATCCTATGGAATGTCACTATTTTTGAATGAAAGCCCTAATCCTATGTTTTCTTATTCTAATGTGTCCTATTATTTTAGTTTTGAATTAAAACCCTAATCCTATATTTCTTTTTCTGAATGCCTACTATAATTTAATCAAAACCCCAATCCTATTTTTTCTTCGGAATGTCTCCCATCTTTGTATCAAAACACGAATATTTTGTTTTCTTTTCTTAATGTCTCCGATTTATTTGTTTCAAATTGAGACCCTAACCTATGTTTTCTTTTTAGAATGTCTCCTAGTTTTTAATAAAAAACATAATCCTTTCTTTTTTATTAGAATGTCTGCTATTTTTAAGCAAAACCCTAGTCCTATGTTTTCTTTTCGGAATATGTCCTATTTTTTATTTTTCAATCAAAATCCTTATCCTTTGTTTTCTTTTGAGAATGCCACATTTTTCTGAATCAAAACCCAAATCCCATGTTTTGTTTTGGGAATCTCTACTAAATTTTAATCAAAAACATAATCCTATGTTTTCTTTTCATGATGCCACCTATTTTTGAATAAAAATCTTAATCCTATTTGTTTTCTTTTCTTAATATCTCTTATTTATCAATTTTGATTCAAAAACCTAATCTTATATTTTTTCTAAATATCTACAATTTTTAAATCAAAACAATAATCTTATGGTTTTTTTTCCTAATTTCTTATATTTTTCAATAAAAACACTAATCATATGTTTTCATTTCGGAATTGCTCCTATTTTTTTTAATCAAAACACTAATACTATGTTTTCTTTTGGAAATGTCCCTTATTTTTTTTGAGTTTTAATCAAAAACCTAATCTTTTCCTTTCTTTTCAGAATGTCTGCTATTTTTAAATCAAAACTCTAATCTTATGTTTTTTCTTTTCAGAATGTGTCCTATTTTAAGGTTAGGGTCAAAACCTTATCCTTTGTTTCATTTCGGATGTCTCATTTCCTTAATCAAAACTATAATTCATTCTTTTGTTTCGGGAATATCTGCTAATTTTTAATCAAAATCCTAATATAATGTTTTCAGTTTGTAATGTCTCATATTTTCAAATCAAGACCCTAATACTATGTTTTTGTTTTGGAATGCCTCCTAGTTTTCAATCAAAATAGTAATCCTATGTGTTGCTTTTGAAATATCTACTATTTTATAATCAAACACATAATTCTATGTTTTTTAATAGTAATGTCTTCAATTTTTCAATATCAATCAAAATCCTAATGTTATGATTTTTTTTGGAATGCCTACTATATTTGAATGAAGCCCCTAATATTTTAATTTCTTTTGTGAATGTCTACTATTTTAGAATCAGAATAGTAATCCTTTATTTTCTTATCGTAATGTTGACTATTTTTCATTCAAAACTCTAGTCGCATGTTTTCTTATAGTAATGTCTACAATTTTTCAATCAAAATTCTAATCCTATGTTTATTTTTCGGAATGGCTACTATATTTGAACCAAGATCCTAATCATATGTTTTTTTTCGCAATGCCTCCATTTTTCAATCAAAACACTAATTCTCTGTTTTTTGTTTTTTTTGGAATGTCTCCTTTTTTTTAATAAAAACCCTGATCTTATGTTTTATTTTTGAAAAAGTCCCCTAATTTTTAGTTTTTAATCAAAACTCTAGTCCAATGTTTTATTATAGTAATGCCTCATATTTTCTAATCAAAATCCTAATCCTTTGTTTTTCTTTTCAGAATGACTACTTTTTTTTTAATCAAAACCCTAATCTTATGTTTTTTTTTATAGTAATGTTTCTTATTTTTCAATCAAAACTTGAATCCTATGTTATGTTATAGTCATGTCTCCTATTTTTTTAATCAAAATATGTTTTCTTTTCGGAATGTGATGTAGTACATTTTGAGGAGCTGGCCTATGCTTTCATGAAGAAATAGGATTTAAATAGCAGGGGCATTTTGGTAATTGTTATGGCGGTGGATTTTATATGTTTTATGGGTCCCACTTGATGGAAAACAGGTCAATGAACACAATGCACAAGCTCATGTGGCATACCAGAATTTGGCAAAATTCCATTGTCTTCTCCTCGAAAACAGCGATTTTCCCATTTATTTTAATAATGGATTTGATTGTATCTTGGGCTAGACATCTTGGATTTGTACGCCATTTTCGGCATTAGTTTTTATTTGTTATATTTTTTTATTTGTTTGCTAAAATTTGAAAACTTGCCATTTCCAGCAAATTTTTGAATCTTCTCATTTTTGGGTTTTCTAATATCTCTCTTTGGGTCTATTTATTGTAAGACTACGGGCTAGGGAGAATAAGTCTTGTAATAGTTATTTTTCCTTGAGTAATAAAGCTTACTCTAATTTCTACCCAATGGGGATGATAACGGGCGTACCTCAGAGAATGGCGATGATAACTTCATCGAAGATAACAACAGCATTTTGCTGACATTATGTAGGCACAATGGTGTCAACGGAAGGATTATTGGGGAGATGCTATATCTCACCGCAATGAAGGTAGGCATTGTGAATGTGGCATGCAGTTTGAGATTCCAGAATTTCATGGTGGACTTCAAGCAAAGGAATTCCTCTACTGGGGAAAGCCAAGATTAATTCTTGGGAGAAGATGAAGATGAAGAAACACATGGACTCCAATTCTTGGGAGAAGCCAAAGACAGTTCCCGAAGACATGGTGACAACATTTAAAGCCAAGCCATAGTAGGCTGGGGAAAGGCAAGATCAATTCTTGGGAGAAGATGAAGAAACACATGGACTCTAATTTCTTGCCCCATAATTACCATCGTTTGATTTTCAATCACCTGTATAAGTTGAGCTAGGACACTCATACCGTGAAGAAGTACACCGCATAATTCTACCAGTTGCTACCTTGGAATGAAATCCAAGAATCAACAAACCAATTAGTTTCGCGGTATATTGGGGGTTTGCGAGTCTAGATCTAGGAGGCCGTCAACTGTTTTGACCCAATCGCCATCATGTCGGCTCATCAAAAGGCATTGATTATCGAGCGGCAATAGTGACACTCAGTCCCAATGAGCTTAGGATGAGCGCTTGCATGAAATAGAACGCTTACCGCTAGTACCAGTTACATGTCTTGAGGGGGGTTACTACTAATCGTCGCATGAGAACCACCACTATGAGGGGTGCATTAGTTGTACGTATGTCATGTTTGACACCAAGGGTTACCAATGAGAACTAGCTTCGAATCTAAATCTTACAGACTACCTGTACCATCCTCCGTAAGGTGTGTAAGTTTGTGATCGATGCAGGTAGCCGTGAAGACATCATTTATGAAGATATCATTTCTTTTAGGAATGCCTGTTATTTTGAATTAAAACAATAATCCTATGTTTTCTTTTCGTAATGTCTGATATTTTTCAATGAAAACCCTAATCTATGTTTTCTTTTCGGAACAACTCCTATTTTTGAATCAAAACCATAATCCTAATTTTTTCCTTTGTTAATGTCTGCTAATTTTGGAGCAAAACACTAATACTATGTTTTTTTTGGAATGCCTACTGTTTTTTAATCAAAACTCTAATCCTATTTTTTCTTATAGTAATGTCTTCAATTTTTCAATGAAAACCTAAATCCTATGTTTTCTTATAGTGATATGTGCTATTTTTCAATCAAAACCCTAATCCTATGTTTTCTTTTCTGAATGCAGAATATATGTGAATCAAAACACTAATCCTATGTTTTCTTTTCGAAATGTCTCTTATTTTTCAATCAAAAATCTAATCCTTTCTTTTTTTTTCTTTTAAAAATGTTTGCTATTTTTGAAACAAAACCCTAATTGTATGTTTTTTTTTCAGAATGTGTCATATTTTCAGTTTTGAATCAAGAACCTAATCCTTTGTTTTCTTTTTGGAATGCCCCATTATTTGGAATCAAAACCCTAATAATATCTTTTTTTTTTGTGAATGTCTTTTATTTTTTTAATAGAAAACTAATCGTATGTTTTCTTTTGGAATTTCTCCTATTTATGAATAAAAATTATAATCCTATTGGATTTTTTGGGAATGCCTACTAATTTTGAATTAAAACCATAATTATATATTTTTTCACAATATCTCCTATTTTTTTAATCAAAACACTAATTCTATGTTTCCTATTAAGAATGTCTACTATTTATCGATTTTTAATCAAAACCCTAATACTATGTTTGATTTTAGGAATGTATCATATTGTTTAACCAAACCCTAATCATATGTTTTATTTTTAGAATGTCTGCTATTTTTTAATCGAACCCTAATCCTTTGTTTTCTTTTCGATATGTCTTCAATTTTTCAATCAAAACACTAATCCTATGTTTTATTTTCCTAATTTCACCTAAATTTTGGTTTTCAATAAAAATCCTAATCCTATTATATCTTCTCCCAATGTCTTCTAATTTTGAATCAAACCCCTAATCATATGTTTTTTTTCGGAATGTTTCCAATTTTTAGGATTTGAATAAAAACACTAATCCTATGTTTTCTTTTCAGAATGTCTCCTACTTTTAGTTTTGAATCAAAACCTAATCCTTTATTTTCTTATCAGAATGTGTCATTTTTTTTAATCAAAACACTAATACTATCTTTTTATTTAGGGAATGTCTGCTAATTTTTAATTAAAACCCAAATCCGATGTTTTCTTTTCAGAATGTCTCATATTTTTTTTTAATCAAAATCCAAATCCCATGTCTTTTTTCGGAATGCCCCCTATTTTTGAATCAAAACTGTAATCATATGTTTCATTTTGAAATGTTCCCCATTATTTGGTATTTAATCAAAACCCTAATCCTATTTTTTCTTATCATATTGTCTCCTATTTTTCAATCAAAACCATAATCATATATTTTATTTTTGAAATGTCTCATATCTTTCAATCAAAACCCTAATCCTATGTTTTCATTTCAGATGCCTATTATTTTTGAAATGAAAACCTAACCCTATGTTTTCTTTTAGGAATGCCAACTATATTGGAATCAAAACCCTAAGCCTATGTTTTCTTTTCGTAATGTGTCCTATCTATTAATCCAAAGTAGATTCCTATGTTTACTTTTTTCAATGTCTCCTATCTATTAGTTTTGAATCGAAACCCTAAGCTATGTTTTGTTCTCAGAATGTCTCTTGTTTTTCAATCAACCTAATGCCTTCTTTTCTTTTTGGAATGTCTGTTATTTTTGAATTAATACCCTAATCTATGTTTTTTTTTTTAATGTGTCCAATTTTTTGTTTTGAACCAAAACCCTAACCCTTTGTGTCTTTCGTTTTAGAATGTCTCATTTTTTTTTACATTCAAAACTGTAATCATATCTTTCAGTTTGGGAATCTCTGCTAATTTTTAATCAAATCACAAATCCTATATTTTCTTTTCATAATGCCTTCTATTTTTTCAATCAAAACCATAATAATATTTTTTCTTTTTGGAGTGTCTATGATTTTTTAATCAAGACCCTAATTCTATGTTTTTTTAAAGTAAAGTCTCTAATTTTCCAATCAAAAACCCAATCTTATCTTTTCTTTTCAGAATTGCTCCTATTTTTTAATCAAGATCCTAATCCTATGTTTTCTTTTGTGAATGTCTAATACCTTTTAATTAAAACACTATTCCCATGTTTTCTTTAGCAAATGATCCTAAATTTTCCGTTTTTAATAAAACCCAAATCCTACCTTTTTCTTATAGTAATGTCTCATATTTTTCAATCAAAACCGAAATCCTATGGTTTCCTTTCCAAATTCTTACCATATTTGAATAAAAACACTAATCCTATGTTTTCTTTCAGGAATGTCTTCTATTTTGCAAAAAAAAAATGAAAACCCCGAATCCTATGTTTCCTTTTCTTAATGTTTCCTATTTATCAGTTTTGAATCAAAACCATAATCTGATTATTTCCTTTTGAAATGTCTAATATTTTTCAATCAAAACGCTAATGCTATGTGTTATTTTTGGAATGTCTATTTTTTAAAATCAAAATTCTAATCCTATGCTTTCTTACAGTAATATCTTCTATTTTCTACTAAAACCCTAATCCTATGTTTTCTTTTGGGAATGCCCCCTATTTTTCAATGAAAAGACTAATGTAATGTGTTCTTTTAGGAATGTCTACTATTTTTTAATCAAAACCCCAATCCTATGTTTCTTATAGTAATGGCTCCTATTTTTCAATCAAAACTCTAATGCTTCGTTTTCTTTTTTAAATGCCTACTATATTTGAATTTAAACTCCAATCCTTTGTTTTCTTTTAGGAATTATTCAAAACACTATTCCTACATTTTCTTATAGTAGTGTCTTCTATTTTTCATTGAAAAACCAAATCCTTTGTTTTCTTATGGTAATGTCTCCTATTTTCCAATCAAAACTCTAATCCTATTTTTTTTTTTGAATGCCTACTATATTTGAATCAAAAATCTAATCCTATGTTTGTCTTCAGAATGCCTCCTATTTTTCAATCAAACCACTAATTCTTTTTTTTCTTTTTTTTATGTCTCCTATTCTGGAATAAAAAACCCTAACTGTATGTTTTATTTGGGAAATGTCCCCTATTTTTTCGTTTTTAATCAAAAATCTAATCCAATGTTTTGTTATAGTAATGTCTCCTATTTTTGAATTAAAACCTTAATCCGATGTTTTCTTTTCTAAATGTCATATTCTTAAATCAAAACCCAATCCCATGTTTTCTTTTCGCAATGCCCACAAATTTTTAATCAAAACCTAATCCTACGTTTTTTTATAGTAATGTCTCCCACTTTTCATTCCAAAATTTATTCCTATGTTTTCTTGTAGTTATGGCTCTTATTTTTTAATCAAATAAATAATCCTATGTTTTCTTATAGTAATGTCTCCTATTTTTCAATCAAAACAATAATCATATGTTTTCATTTCGGAATGCCTACTATATTTGAATCAAAACCATTATCCTATGTTTTTTTTTAATGTCTCCTATTTTGCAAACAAAACCTAAACCCTATGTTTTCTTTTCTTATTATTTGATATTTTTCAATCAAAACCCTAATCCTAAGTTTTTTTTGGAATGCCTACTATTTTTTAAACAAAAATATAATCTTATGTATTCTTTTGGAAATGTCTGCTTTTTTTTATTCAATACCCTAAGCCTATGTATTATTTTCAGAATGTAACATATTTTTCAGTCAAAACCCTTATTCTATGTTTTCTTTTTGGAATGCCTACTATATTTCAATCAATACCCTAACTGTTTGTTTTCTTTTCGGAATGTCAACTATTTTTGAATCAAAACATAATCTTATGTTTTTTTAAATGGCAATTGTATTTGAATTAAAACCCTAATACTCTATTTTCATTTCGGAATGTCTCTTATTTTGCTAACAAAACCTGAAACTCATCAGTTTTGAATCAAATGCCTAATCTATGTTTTTTTTTCGGAATGTCTCGTATTTTTTAATAAAAATCTAATCCATTCTTTTCTTTTCATATCGTCTTCTATTTTTTCATTAAAACCCTAATCCTATATTATCTTTTCGAAATGTGTCCTATTTTTCAGGATTAAATTGAAACACTAATCATTTGCTTTCTTTGTGGAATGTCTCATTTTTTTAAATCAAAACCGTAATATTAGGGTTTTGTTTTGGGAATGTTTAGTATTTTTTAATAAAAACCCTAATTAGATGTTTTCTTTTCGGAATGTCTCATATTTTTCAATGAAAACACTTATTCTTTGTGTTTTTTCGTAATGTCTCTAATTTTTTAATAAAAACCATAATCCTATGTTTTCTTTTAGAAATGTCTCCTATTTTCTCAGTTTTTAATCAACATCCTAATCAAATGTTTTATTATAGTAATGTCTCCTATTTTTCAATCAAAACCCTAATCCTATTTTCTCTTTCAAAATGTCTCATATTTTTCAATCAAAACCCAAATCCTATATTTTCAATTCGGAATGCCTACTATTTTTGAATGAGAACCCTAATCTTATGTTTTTTCTTATAGTAATGTCTCCCATTTTTCATGCAAAAGCCTAATCCTACGTTTTCTTATAACAATGTCACTTATTTTTTAATCAAAACCCTAATCCTTAGTTTTTCTTATAGTAATGTCTCTTACTTTCAATCAAAACAGAAATCCTATGTTTTATTTTTGGAATGTGATATGGGACATATTGTGAAGCTAGCATGTGCTTTCATGAAGAAGTTGGATTTTAACAAGAAGCGACATTTTGGTAATTATTGGGTTGGTGGAGTTTAGTTGTTTTATGGGTCCCACTTGATGGAGAACAGGTCAATGAATAGAAGTCATGAGCTTGTTGCACAAGCTCGTAAGGCATAACAGAATTTGGACAAATTCCATCGCCTTGGCCTCAAAAACTGCGATTTTGCCGTTTATGGTAATTTTGGATTTGATTATATCTTGGGTTGGAAACCTCTGATTTGTATGCCATTTTCGGCATTAATTTTTATCTTTTAAGCTCTTTACTTGTTTCCTTAATTTTGAAAACTTACCATTTAGCACACTTTTGGAATGTTCTCCTTTTTGGTTTTTCTTGTGTCTTTCTTTGGATCTATTTATTGTAAGCCCATTGGGTTGGAAAGATCAATTTTGTAATAGTTATTTTTTCTTGAGTAATAAAGCTTACACTAGTTTTTGCCAATCCACGTAATCTTTGATAAATAGGTTGGAAGGCCTGTTACCAGCTTTTGTGCGTGGATCAACAATTTCATGATTATCATTGCACCAGAATGTCTCTTATTTTTTAGTTGAAACCCTAATCATATGTTTTCTTTTCGTAATATCTACTATTTTTAATCAAAACACTAATTCTATATTTTCTTTTCAGAATGTCTCCAATTTATCAGTTTTCAATCAAAACCCTAATTCTATGTTTTCTTATAATAATGCTATGTTTTCTTTTCAGAATGTCTCCTATTTTGAATCGAACCCTAATCATATATTTTCATTTCAGAATGGCTCCTATTATTCAATGAAGACCCTAATCCTATGTTTTTTGCTAATGTATGCTATTTTTGAATCAAAATCCTAATCCTATGAATTCTTTTTGAAAACCCTAATGCTCTGTTTTCTTATAATAATGTTTCTTATTTTTCAATCAAAACAGTAATCCTAAGTTTTCTTTTCGAAATGCGTCATTTTTTTAATCAAAATCAATATCCTATGTTTTCTTTTCGTAATGCCTCCCAGTTTTGAACAAAATTACTAATCATATGTTTTCTTTTAATAATGTCTCCTATCTTTCAATTAAAACCTGAATCTTATGTTATCTTTTCTCAATGAATCATATTTATCAGTTTTAATTCAAAAACCTAATCCTTTTTTTTTTCTTTTCAGAAGTCTGCTTTTTTTTAATCAAAACAATAATCCTATGTTTTTTTTTTGTAATGTCTCATATTTTATAATCAAAACCCCGATCCTATGTATTCATATAGAAGTTGCACCTATTTTTGAATGAAAACCCTAATCTTATGTTTCCTTTTGGGAATGTTTCCTAGTTTTGTATCAAAACACCAATCCTATATTTTTTTATTTCGCAATGTCTACAATTTTTTTAATCAAACCCTTTATCCTATGTTTTCTTCTAGTAATGTGTCCTATTTTAAGGTTTTCAATCAAAACCATAATCCTATATTTTTTTTTTCAGAATGCCTATTATATTTGAATCAAAATCCTAATCCTATGTTTTCTTTTTAGAAAAATGTCTCATATCTTTCAATCAAAACCTGAATATTATGTTTTCTTTTCTTAATGTCTCCTATTTATCAGTTTTGAATTAAAACCCTTAATTATGTTTTCTTTTTGGTATGTCTCTTATTTTTCAATCGAGAACCTAAACCTATATATTTTTGTCAATGTGTCATGTTTTTCAGTTTTGATTCAAAACCCTAATCCTTTGTTTTCTTTTTGGAATGTCTAATTTTTTTTTAATCAAAACTCTAATCATATCTTTTGTTCATATCTTTTGTTTTATGAATCTCTGCTAATTTTTAATTAAAATCCTAATCCTATGTTTGCTTTAACTAATGCCTTCTATTTTTGAAAAAAAAAATCGTAATTCCATGTTTTCTTTTCAAAATATCTCCTATCTTTTAATCAAAACCCGAATCCTGTGTTTTCTTTTCATAATTTCTACTATTTAACAGTTTTAATTTGAATCTAATGCTTTCTTGTCGTTTTGTAATGTATGCTATTTTATAATCAAAATAATAATTTGATGATTATAATACACTTAAATCATGCTTTTGCTTGCCTTTTAGCACATTTTTGCATACATTCGGTGTTATTCTGGGTATGTTTGTTAGTGATGCAGGAATTGAGGAGCTCAATTCAAGTAGCAGTGAATTTCATTATAAAACGAGAGAAAATGGAAGAAATGCTAAGTGTTTAAGCACAGCACCAGCATAGCACAGTCGTGCTCTGTTCCCCTGAATCTCCCAGGCTTTTGTGGATCAAGTGAAGAGTCTTACAGGAGAGTGATACCAGGGCAAACACTATTGAACCACGCTCGTGTCCCTCCCCCTGAATATCTCAAGCTAGAGTTGTTGTTCTACTCAACAGGGGAAGCACATGCTGGAGGCTCCTAACATGATCATGTTCTTAAAAGCATGAGTCAAGCAAGACCGCGCTTCATCCCACTGAAAATCTCAAGCGAACACTTAGCTGATTCACTCAAAAGCAGTCCATACAAATACAGTCAAAGCACAATCATAATTAGACCATTTCGAGCTTAAAGATAGCCCTTTTAAACTCTAGTTTTTAGGGTTTGCCCTCATCTTTGTTCGGGGATTCAACTCTCCACCGGGAGGACTTTGAAGAGGGAAAATATCAGGCTTCACCTCACACTGTATTGGGATCAAGGAGGAGTTGGAGGCACAAGAGAAGTGGGGTTAATCATACAGAGTCATGGCTTCTTTCTTCAGTGTTTCATCTTTGTTTTCCTTGTTGTACCCATCCATGAGGGGCTAACCGTCCACGGTGCCCGGGATGTTGAACTATGATGTTTTGTATGCATTGACTACTTGATTGTTAATGATTATGGAGTTCTTCTAGTTTCTTGTGTTTAATCTTGTGTTTACATATCTTGATGGTTTGAATTGCATACCTGCTTTAGTGATCTAGTTACCTTAGCATAACTTGGTGTATTTGAGAACCATAGTTGCAACATTGCTTTAGGGCACACACTCAAACCAAATAATGTACCTGGTAAGCATTAGAGTCAACTCGGCACACTATAGCTCATAAGAATCATCCTGGGGCATTGCTCTTTTATTGTTGAAAACACAATGTGAATTCCCAATCTCTATCATCACTCACTTTTTTGTTACTATTTCTTAATTCAATCTTTCACCAATCTTTGTTTAACTGAACATTAGAAGATAGATTATTACTTTAAGTCTGGTCCCTGAGGTTCGACAACCCTACCCCTCACGGGGTACCACTTTACTACTTGCGTGCGGCCCGTGCACTTGCGGATAACACATCATAATCCTATGTTTTCTTTTCGTAATGTCTCATATTTTTTTTTCAGTCAAAACCATAATCCTATGTTTTCTTTTCGGAATGGCTTCTATTTTTTAATCAAAGCACGAAACCTATGTTTTCTTTTGGGAATGTCTGCTATTTTTAATGAAACCCTAATCATATGTTTTTTTATCATAATGAGTCCTATTTTTTTAGTTTGGAATCAAAACCTTAATTCTATGTTTTATTTTTAGAATGCCTACTTTATTCAAGTCAATACCCAAATCATATGTTTTCTTCTTGGAATATCTCCATACTTTCAATCAAAACTCGAATCCTATGTTTTTGTTTCTTAATGTCTTCTATTTATCAGTTTTGAATCAAAACTCTAACCTTTTTTTTCTTTTCAGAATGTCACATATTTTTCAATCAATAACATAATCTTTGTTTCATTTTCACAATATCTGTTATTTTTGAATCAAAACCCTAATCCTATGTTTTCTTTTCAGAATGTGTCCTATTATTTAGCTATGAATCAAAACCATAATTCTTTTTTTTCTTTTCGTAACATCTCATTTTTTTGAATTGAAACCCTGATCCTATCTTTTATTTTGGGAATCCCGGCTAATTTTTCATCAAAACCCTAATCCTATGTTTTTTCTTCGAAATGCTTTGTATTTTTGAATAAAAATCTTAATCCTATATTTTCTTTTTGGAATATCTCCCATCTTCCAATCAAAATCCAAATACTGTGCTTTAAATTTTTAATGTCCCCTATTTTTATCTTTTAATTCGAAAACCTAATCCTTTTTCTTCTTTCTAAATGTCTGCTATTTCTGAATCAAAACAATATTTCTACGTTTTTTTTTTCGTAATGTATCATATTTTTCAATCAAAACTCCAATCCTATATTTTCTTCTCATAATGGCCCCTATTTTTTAATTCAAAACACTAATCCTATGTTTTCTTTTGGGAATGTCTGCTATTTTTTAATCAAATACCTAATCCTATTTTTCCTTTTGTTATGTCTTATATTTATGAATCAAAATCCTAATCCTATGTTTCTTATAATAATGAGGCTTATTTTTTAATTTTGAATCAAGGCCCTAATCCTATGTTTTTCTTTTTACAATGCCTACTATATTTGAATCAAAAACCCTAATCTTAAGTTTTTCCTTTTAAAATGTGTCTTACCTTTCAATCAAAATCCGAATCCTATGTTTTCTTTTTTTCATGTCAAATATTTAGCGGTTTTAAATCAAAACCCTTACCTACATTTTCTTTTCTGGATGTCTCCTATTGTTCAATCAAAAAGCTAATCAATTCTGTGAATGTCTACTATTTTTTAATCAAAACTCTAATCTTATATTTTTTTGTTAGAATGTGTCCTATTTCTCAGTTTGAATCAAAACCCGAATACTTTGTTTTTCTTTTTAGAATGTCGCATTTGTTTGAATCAAAAGCCCTAATCCTACCTTTTTGTTTTTGGAAATATCTACTAATTTTTTTAATTAAAACACTAATCCTATTTTTTTATTTTTCCAAATGACTCCTATTTTTGAATAAAAGTCCATACCTAATATTTTCTTTTTGGAATGGTTCTATTTTTTAATCAAAACATTAATTTTATGTTTTGTTTTGGAAATGTCTATTTTTTAAATCAAAACAATAATCGTATGTTTTCTTTTTTGTAGTGTCCGATATTTTTTTAATCAAAACCCCAATCCTATATTTTTTTTTTAATGCCTCCTATTTTTTTATCAAAACCCTAATCTTATGTTTTTCTTTTTGGGAATGTCTGCTATGTTTTTACAAAAATTATATGTTTTCTTTTGGTAATTTCTCACACTTTTCAATCAAATATCTAATCCTTTGTTTTCTCTTTTGAATGTCTACTATTTGTGAATCAAAACCCTAATCCTATGTTTTCTAATTGTAATGTCTCCTATTTTTAAGTTTCGAATTAAAACAATAATAATTTGTTTTAATTTCTTAATGACTCCTTTTTTTAAATCAAAACCCTAACCCTTTATTTTCATTTCTGAATGTTGACTATTTCTGAATCAAAACCGTAATCTTATTTTTTTATAGTAATATATGAAAATTTTCAATCAAAACCTTAATCCTATGTTTTCTTTTAAGATTGCCTACTATATTCCAATCAAAACCCCAATCATATGTTTTTCTTCTATGAATGTCTCCTATTTTTGAATGAAAATGCTAATCCAATGTTTTCTTTTTTAAACGCCACCTATTTTTATCTTTTTAATCAAACCCTAATCTTTTGTTTTCTCATAGTAATGAGTCCTATTTTTTAATCCAAACCTTAATCCTATGTTTTCTTTTCGAAATATCTCATATTTTTCAATCAAAACCCTAATAATTTGTTTTCTTTTATGGATGACAACTATTTCTGAATCAAAACCGTAATCTTATGTTTTCTTTTAGTAGTGTGTCCTATTATTCAATCAAAACCCTAATCCTATGGTTTATTTTTTAAATGTCTACTATATTTGTATCAAAACCCTAATCCTATGTTTTCTTTTTGAAATGTCTACTATATTTAAATCAAATCGCTATTCCTATGTTTTTCTTTTGAATATCTCCTATATTTCTTTTTTAGAATGTATCCGATTTTTGAGTTTTTAATCAAAACTCTAATCCTTTGTTTCCTTTTCGTAATGTCTACCATTTATCAATCAAAATGATAATCCTATGTTTTCTTATAGTAACGTCTCTAATTTTTCAAAAAATAGGAGATGTTACTATAATAAAACATAAGTATTGGGTTTTGTTTGCAAAGGAGAACATAGGATTTAGTAACGTCTCGTATTGTTCAATTAAAATCCTCATTTTATGTTTTTCAAAATGGCGCTACTTTTTTTAATCAAAAACTCTAATCTTATGTTTTTCTTTTTTTGGAACTGTCCCCAATTTTTCAATCAAAAACCTAGTTCTTTTTTATAACCAAGTTGAGCTTCTACCGGGTGCGATCCCAACACTAAAGAACTGGATCCCATGAAAACTTCAAAGTAAAGCGAGCTTCAACGAGAGTAGTACTAGGATTTTTGACATTTGTCCAAGTCCTTCTGTTGCACCTCCTCCCCCATATTTTGTTACATGGTTTATTTTAATGATTTTATTAATTAAAAACCAATAATAAAAAAAATGAAAGACTAACTTATGTTTTTAATCAAAACCCTAATCCTATGTTTTCTTGGAGTAATGCCTACTATCTTTTGTTTCCGGAACCTCTGCTAATTTTTATTAAAAACACTAATCTTATGTTTTCTTTTCATTATGCCTCCTATTTTTGAATAAAAATCCTAATCCTATATTTTCTTTTCAGAGTGCCTCCTATTTTTGAATCAAAATAATAATCTTATGTTTTCTTTAGCAAATGTTTGTTATTTTTTAATCAAAACAATAATTGTATGTTTTCTTTTCGTATTGTCTCATATTTTTTTAATCAAAACATTAATCCTATTTTTTTTTGGAATGCCTCTTATTTTTTAATCAAAACCATAATCTTATGTTTTCCGCTGGGAATGCCTGGTATTTTTGAATCAAAACAATAATCATATTCTTTCTTCAAGTAACATCTCATATTTTTTAATGTCTCCTATTTCTAAACCCTAATATTATGTTTTTTTTTTGGAATGCCCCCTATTTCTAAATAAAAATTGTGATCATATTTTTTCTAATAGTTTTTATTTTTTAAGTTCTTTATTAGTTTGCTGAAATTTGAAAACTTGTCGTTTTCTGCAAATTTTTTAATCTTATCCTTTTTGGGTTTTCTCGTATCTTTTTTTATTCCATTTATTGTAAATTTATAGGCTAAGGAGGATCATTATTGTAATAGTTATTTTTCCTTGAGTAATAAACCTTACTCTAGTTTTTGCCCAATCCCTCGCAATCTTTGATCAACATGTTAGAAGGCTTGTCACCGCATTCATACCCGGATCAACATTTTTTTGATGATTATCACCGCATCGATTTAGTACCGGAGACGAATTGATCATGCCACCGTGGTGGACGGGATGCCCTAAGTAATGGATGCAGGATATCTATGAGCGCGACTATGATGCCCGATTTGAGCAGCAAGTTGGTTGCCTTTCATAACATCAAGTGGACTGGATGCTGAAGGAGTTTACCGAGTAGTTCACACAAATGATGGGAAGCATCAATCAAGGATATACATCAGAGAGTGGGGGTGATGACTTCATCGCAGATGACAATGGGTATTTTGCCGACATTGCTTTGGCATGGTGTCGTAAACGGCATGATCATATGGGCGATGCTAGGACCCACCGCGATGAAGATCAGCATTGGGAATCTAGCATAAGGGTTGTGATTCCAGAATTTCATGGTGGAATTAAATTAGAGCAATTCCTCGACTTGCTAGCTATAATAAGGATATCTTAAAATTCAAGGCGATCACCAAAGACAGGAGAGAGCCATTAGTGGCGATGAGGCTTTGTAGCAGTACAACAACATAGTGGCAGCAACTAAAGCTAATACGTAGTAGGCTTAGGAAAGCCAAGATTAATTCTTAGGAGAAGATAAGGAAATGCATGCGCTATAGTTTCTTGCCCCACAATTACCAACATTTTATTTTTAGCCGCCTACATAATCCTGTAGCTGTGGGTAATCACACCGTGGAGGAGTATATCTAGGTTTGGATTTCCAGATCCAGGAGATCATCAACCTGTTCGACCCAATCTCCATCTCATCGGCCAATTAATAGGCATTGATTATCGAGTTGCAATATCACCACTATATCCCTATAAGCTCAGGGAAAGCAGCTGGAGGAAACAAATCTCTTGCCACTAGTACAGGTTTCATGCTGCTAATTGTCCCCCAAGAACCAGGACTGTGAGGGGTGCCAATAGCAGCACCATTTAGTGTTTCAGTTATGTGGAGAAGAGGCATTGTTAGGCAAATTTTAGGAGGGTGGGAAAGAGAGTTATGTTGGTAGAGGAAGAAGATGACACAATAGATTTAGGCTCTGCTTGTATTTGATGAAGGTGACCTTGACAAGGACGTTGTTGAAGGCGACGTTGGGGCTGTCTTAGTTGTACGGAGGTCCTATTTGACATCAAGGGTTATCGAAGATGACTAGCTCCGAACTAACAACCTCTAGTCCACATGTACCATCCTCGGTAGGGTATGTAAGTTCTTGATCGATGTAGGTAATTGTGAAAACATCATCTTTGAAGTGGCTAAAAAGAAGCTCAAGATCACTACCAAGCAGTATCGTACTACATACAAGTTGTCCTGACTTAAGTAGTGAGGTGAGTTGATAGTTTCAAAGCATGCCTTGGTCGCCTTCTTAATCGGTGAAGTATAGGGATGAAGTGTGGTGTAACGTAGTGCACATGGATGCGTATCACCTATTATTGGGAAGGTCTTTGTAGTACGATCAGAGGGTGGTACATGACAAATCGGACGAACTCTTTCTGTTTTGTCTTCATAGGAGGAAGATTGTATTGGTGCCCAATAAGCCAGTGTAAACACCACCTTCCACCAGTACCAATGTCAACCTATTGTCTTATGCATATTCAAGAGGGAGTTATAGAATTTTGGAACCGCATTCATCTTACTTGAAAAGGGCAGCCATCATGAGCTTGAAGACCTCAACAACTCCTGAAGTTCTTCTTCATCTTCTAGATGAATTCCAAGACATCTTCCATGATAGGCTACCAGATGGGCGACCACCCCTTTGGGACATCCAATATCATGTAGAGCTACAACCAGGCCATATTTTACTACATCGACTACACTATCGGATGAGTCCAAAGGAACATCAAGAATTGAGACGTCAGGTAGCTGAACTATTGCTAAAGTTGCATATCCAAGAAAACATGAGCCCATGCACAGTTCTAGCCTTGTTAATGGCAAAGAAGGACGGTACCTGGCACATGTTTGTAGATAGTTGAGCTATTAACAAAATTACTATCATGTGCCAATTTCCTATTCCTTGTTTGGATGATCTACTTGACAAGATTAGTGGTGCTACAGTGTTTATGCACTTGGATTCGAAATATCACCAGATACACGTACGACCTAGGGGTGAGTGGAAGACGACGTTCAAGATGCACGAATGGCTGTACGAATTGATGGTTAAGCCTTCCAATGCCCAACATGTGGATGCGGGTCAACAATCAACTTTTGCAACCATTCATCAAAAATTTCATGGTCATGTACATTGACGGCATACTCATTTATAGCCAAAGCCATGAGATAAACCTTATACATATTCAAGATTTCCTCGCTACTCTCGACCACAACAATTTTTACATGGCTAGGAAGAAGTATGCTTTTTCACACTCTAAGGTATTGTCTCTAGGCTATGTTGTTTCTGTGGAGAGGGAATTGTGTGGATGAAGTGAAGATCATGGAGGTGCAAAAATGGTCGACTCCAACAAACATCATAGAGGGTGAGGAGTTTCGATCGGTCTCACATCCTTTTATAGGTGGCTTGTCTCACACTTAAGTAGTAGTATGGCACTACTCACCAAGTGCATGAAGGACAGCAAGTTTGCGTTGATAGATGAAGCCAATACCGCATTCCATATGATAATGAAAACGCTTGATCACCGCTCCTCGCCTTGGCACAACCTAACTTCACTTACATGATTTGAGTTGCACACTCGATGCATCTAATGTAGGAATTGTGGCTATATTGAGCCGTAAGGGCGACTCGTCATCTTTTTCAGTGAGAAGCTATCGTTAGCATATTTGAACTACAACACCTACGTTGTTGGGGATGCAAGTGTACATGCTAATCACTTAATAAAGTGTGAGTGAGTACATTGTATCGGTCCATGGGAAAGAAAATAAATACTAGTAATAACCCTAATTCTGAACATTAGCCTAACTAATGAAGTGGTGTGTGTAAATGAAAAAAAGCAAAAACAAGAAATAGAGAAATAAAACAGAAATCAAGGGAAGAGACAATGTCTGGGCATAATAACCGTCTAGGGTTGTGAAGTACAGGACAAAGGATGTGTAAGTATGCAATCCTATTTGAACCAAAAGGTTTTCAAAATTATTCTAAACCCCAATTTCTCATGTAAAGTTTAACTGAATAGGTGCATAGTTGATACAGATATCCACACAATTGCATTAACACTATATGAAACCATATTCTTAGCTATAGACAATATCTTAAGTAAATAATCTCCCAAAAAAAAGAGATTATCCCTAATTTGAATACATAGCAAAATGCGATTTCTTCTAAAATATGCTCCACATGATTGCAAAGAGTACATAAATTACAATCAATTCACTCGAAAGGATTGTGGAAGATAAAGTCTCCTAGATACCATAACCAAAAGTGTACCCACTATTTTGTCAAATTGTGGCAAGTCTATACTATATGGGAATTTCTTCTCGTCACGTAGTAATATAAATTATGATAGCTAGGACTTTCACATCATTAGTAACAAAACATTCAATCAAACAATTAGACTCAAATAGATATGTTTGCAAATAAGAAATCAATTAAAGCATCAAAGATCTAATAACCAAAGTTCAAAAAATAAGTCTTAAAGTTCTACTATGCCCAAAAATCTACAAATTATCTGTCCATTAATAGAGGGCAAGCATTCAAGATACAAATAATGGTGGAAGATATAGAAGCCATGAAAACCACCATTTCAATCCCTAGGATGAAAAATTACTGGAGGAGTTGCTTGGAAAGCTTCCACGCACATCGACAAGATGAACTTGATGGCTATGATTTTTAATCCCCATGAATGTAGATCCGAATACCCATCTAAATTGCTCCTTAAGTGTGAGAGATTTTACTCCAATCTTCCAAAACTTAGCCTCCAAGAATCATAGCAAAGAATACAATAGACCAAGAAAGAGTTGCCCTAAAACTCCTCTTAAGTTCTCTTTATACCCAACTTCTTACTAGATGCTTTACGAATGTAAGGACGTGGTCATAGGTAGCTAGAAAAGATGGCCAACAGCCCACGACACATAGAGCCATAAGTCATATTTGTAAGGTCATCTATTTGTGTTGTGGTGCAACATATGGCCATAAAGGATTGACCAGTAAACTTTACTCGACCGCTTCTTGCAACTACCCTTACAGGGCATAAGATTTGGTCATAAGCTCCTCCGATGGTCTTTTCACAGCATCCTTATGCGTGTTTTCATTGGCCATAAGGTTCTCTAAATTGGCTATGAATCTTTCTTACGAGGATAAGCATGCACCTAAGGTTCTCTGGAATTTACTTACGGCCATAATGCTGGCCGTAAGCTGCTCATAGGCCACCCCATTTGCAATGTCCTTAATCAAATGATTCCGAGAGAGCTCAAATTACATTATTTTAAGTTTCAATTTCTTTCTTTGGCTTTCTCTCATCTTGAAGTGCTACCCTAAGCCTGAGAATGTAAAACACACTAGATTTAGCATCGAATTCCACAAGATAGTTCTAATATATGCCGAATGAGTGTATAAATTGATATAAGATACATGCATATTGTGCACTCATCATAACTAAATGAAGTCCAACACAGTCTAACTTGCTACAATAGAGTAGTTGTTTGCTCTAATTAGTGGAATAGGCAAGGATAGAGTGCACATTAAAAAAAATAGATCTCAAAATGAAGCAAATTTTCAATTATCCATCCTAATAAGTAGAAACTCCCAAAACAATTCAAGTGCATCTTCATGGGTTGCATTTGGGCATGTAAAAAAATACAATGAATCCTAAACCCCTCCCCCAAACTTAGTTCATACATTGTCTTTAATATGTGTAAATATAGCCATGCAAGGCAATATAAACAATAATAAAGGGGGTAATGGAATATGATTACTTCCCCGGTTTAATTTGAAGAGTTCATTGATGCTTGGAACTAGCATAGCGTCTCTGTTGTTGTGCCTTAGTAGTTCGGGGTCACTCCGAGTCAAAAATTGGCTGAGTGAGCATCCCGTTTATAATTGAGGAAGTTTGGGTGTTGTAAATAACTCCTACAAAGTATATGAAGGACCATTAAAGCTCAATAAAATAAAATAACGAGGCAAAAATAATATATACTAGAAGTCTAATAAGTTCAAAACAAGAAGTGCCAACCCTTGCCAAAATACTGAATTCAATGTATAAAAATAGAGGAAATACAATGAAATAAGAAAATGAAAACTAATGCTCGGAGATGCCCGGAGGTGCTGAGTCTATTAGTGGGTGCGGGGAAGATAGAGGAGTTGATGCTGGAGCAGTGGGGACTTGAGGAGGAACCCGTTATGAAAGTAAATCTAGGGCATAGCCAAGGTCAGCCTCAATCCGTTCCTGCGTAGCCATGATCATCTTCTAATCCTCCTGCAGCTGCAGTATAGCTTATGTATCTCTGATCTGTGCCTAGGAGGAGCTACTCTGCTGGAGAGATCGGCTGGCTTAGTGAGTGATGACATTGATGACTCATTGCTGCACTCGTTATCCAACTCATCATCCTCATCCTCACCCCCTACTGGTAGTTGCTCTGTAGTTGGGGTAAGGATGAAACGGTCACCATGACACACCACCATCCCCATCAGCCATAACGTCTCAAGGCCAATGGGTGATGTGCTACCAACTACCTCCTATCACTGGAGTCAATCACCCAACAGGGGATGTGCTTCCAACAAGGCATGCATGCTGGCCCTGATGTACAATGAAGTGTGGCAGTGTGTAGCCAAGGTGCATGGGATGATGCTCCACAAGATTATAAAGGAACAAGAGCTCCTATCACCCATCACTCTAGTGTTATCGGCCCTACCTGCAAACAAATGTGCCATGATAGCGTGGACGTACCTATGAGTAGGGCGAGTAAGAAAAGAGGCCTTCATGATGCCTGGCACATAGCTTCACCCTCGACTCAAGTGTTGCCAAACTCCCTTGGAGGGAAGTCGAATAGCAATTGCTTGTTTTGTGGGGTGCTAATGAATTCTGTATCATAAAGCCCCGATAGTAAAGCAAAATTTGTGAATAAGAGCCACCACTACCCCTAAACAACTAAAATCTGATGGAGCCGGCTCTTTCGATCCCTACGAAGCCTTTAAATACCTCGAAAGTAGATAGAACCCTCATCGGTACTATCTCCTGATAAGCCTTTTCCTCATGAGAGAAGAGTCGGCTCCGAGCTACTTCATCGAACATCCCGACCTCTCCTCCGCCCTACACTATATAGAAGAATAGGCCAATCCACAATATGGGATTGGCCAAACTGACTTTGCGTCTTTTAGTGGCAGAGCACTCTCGGGAGCAATCCTTAGAAAATATAGAACTGAAGAGACCGGGGGAATAGATGCCTCCTCCTCAATAGCCATATGTCGATGATCAATGTTTTGGGTCTCTAATCCTGTCTTGGAAATGTTCCCCCATTTTTGGTTTTTAATCAAAACATCATCTCTATATTTTCATATAGTAATATCTCTTATTGTTTTCTATCAAGCATCTAATGCTATGTCCAAAATGTCTCATTTTTTTAAATCAAAAACATAATTCTATGTTTTCTTTTCATAATGGCTCAAATTTTTCAATAAAAATCCTAATCCTTTGTTTTCTTTTCATAATATCTCATATTTTTCAATCAAAACCCCAATCCTAAGTTTTCATTTCGTAATGGATTCTATTTTTGAATAAAAACCCTAATTCTATGTTTTCTTTTCGGAATGTCAGATTTTTTTAATCAAAACAATAATCCTATGTTTTCTTTTCATAATATCTTATATGTTTCATCAAACCCCTTATCCTATCTTTTCATTTTGGAATGGGCCCTATTTTTTAATTAAAACCCTAATCCTATGATTTCTTATAGTAATGTCTCATATTTTTCAATCAAAACCCCAATTCTATGTTTTTCATTTCAAAATGATCTAATATAATCAAAACTTTAATCCTATGTTTTCTTTTCAGAATGTCTACTATTTTTGAAACAAAACCTTAATCCTAGTTTTCTTATAGTAATTTCTCGTATTTTTGTATCAAAATACTAATCCTATGTCTTCCTTTTGGAATGTTGTTTGTATTTTAATCAAAAACACTAATCCTGGTTTTTCTTTACAATGTCTCCTATCTTTTAAACAAAACCCGAATCCTATCTCAATGTCTCCCTATCAATCGTTTTAAACTCAAAGACCTTGGTATATTGTTTTCTCTTATTGTCTTCTATTTTGCAATACTTAATCATTTTTCCCTTTTGGAATGTATCTTTAAAATCAAAAACCCTAATTGTATGTTTTACTTTTTGAAATGTGTCCTACTTTTTAAATTTTTGAATACCCTAATCCTATGTTTTAGAAATGTCTCTACGCTTTTTGAATCAAAGCTGCATAATCCGATGTTTGCTTATAGTAAGGTCTCCTATTTTTCTCAAAGTCAAAACCCTAATCCTATGTTCTTTCTTCTTCGAATGGTTCCCTACTTTTTGAATCAAAAACCTAATCTTTACTATCTTTTTGGAATGTCTTCTATTTTTTAATCAAAACCCAAATCCTCTTTTTCTTTAAAAATGTCCATTATTTTCCATATTTCAAACAAATCCATAATCCTATGTTTTTTTTTCAGAAATATCTATTATTTTTTTAGATTTTAATCAGACCCCTATCATCCTTTCTATTTGTAAAGTCTCATATTTTTCAATCAAAGACCATAATCCTATGTCCGGAATCTCTAACTATTTTGGAATCAAAAATCCCAAATACTATCTTTTCTTTTTAGTCAATGTCTCCTATTTTTCCATCAAAACCCTAATCCTATGCTTTTCTTTACGTAATGCCTTTTATATTAGAATCAAAAAACTCTAATCTATGGTTTTCCCGATGTCTCCTATATTTACAATCAAAACCCAATTCCTATGCTCTAATGTCTCCTACTTATTGTCAACAAAAACCCTAATCCTATTTGTTTCTTTTTAAGAATGTCTATTATTTTTAATCAAAACCCCTAAGTCTATTTTCTTATAGTAATGTGTCCTATTTTCAATCAAAATGCTAATATTATGTTTTCTTTTCGGAATGCCTACTATATTTGAATCGATACCCTTATCCTATGTTTTCTTTTCGGAATGTCTACTATTTTTTAATCAAAACATTAATCCTATGTTTTCTTATAGTGGTGTCTACTATTTTTCCATTCAAAAACCCTAATCCTATGTTTTTCTTATAGCAATGTCTCCCATCAGATCAAAACCCTAATCCTACATTTTTCTTTTTCGGAATGCTACTATGATTGAATGAAAACACCAATCACATGTTCCTTTTCAGTACCTGCTATTTTCAACTAAAACACTAATTCATCTTCACTAATGTCTCGTATTTTTGAATAAGAATATTAATTTTATGTTTTCGTTTGGAAATGCCCCCTATATTTTGGTTTTTAATCAAAACACTAATCCTATGTTTTATTATAGTAATGTATCTTTATTTCAATCAAAACCCTATTCTTATGCTTTCTTTTCGAAAAGTCTCATATTTTTCAATCAAAACCCTAATCCTATGTTTTTTTTAGAATGTCTACTATTTTTAAATCAAACCCCTAATTCTATTTTTTCTTATAGTAATGTCTCCCATTTTTCATTCAAAATGCTAATCCTATGTTTCCTTATAGTAATATCTCCTTATTTTCAATCAAAGCCCTAATCCCATGTTTTTTATAGTAATATCTCCTATTTTTCAATGAAAACCCAAATCTTATATTTCTTTTCAGAATGCCTATTATATTTGAAGTAAAACCCTAATCCTATGTTTCCTTTTCAGAATGTCTTTTATTTTTTAATTTAACTCTAATCATATCTTTTCTTTTCTCAATGTCTCTTATTTTTCAATCAAAACACTAATTATATGTTTCCTTTCGGAATGTCTCCTATTTATCGGTTTTCAATCAAAACTAATCTTATAGGTATTTTCAGATATACGCTATATCACAAAACCCAATCCTATGTTTTCTTTTGATAGGTCTCCTATTTTTGAATCAAAACCGTAATCCTATGTTTTCTTATGGTAATGCCTCATATTTTTTAAACAAAACCCTAATCCTATGTTTCCTCTTCGGGATGTATACTATATTTGAATTAAAACCCTAATCCTTTGTTTTCTTTTTGTAATATCTCTCATCTTTCTTCAGAACTTGAATCCTATATTTTTTATATAAAAATGTGTCCTATTTATCAGTTTTGAATAAAAACCATTACCTTAGCGTTCTTTTCAGAATATCTCATATTTTTCAATAAAAAAACCTAATTCTTTCTTTTCTTTTTAAAATGTCTGCTATTTTGAATCAAGACCTAATACTATGTTTTCTTTTCTAGAATGTGTGATATTTTTCATTTTAAATCAAAACCCTAATACATTGTTTTCTTTTCAAAATGATCTCCTTTTTTTATTCAATACTCTAATCATATCTATTCTTTTGGAAATCTCTACAAAGTTTTTAGTCAAAACCTTTGTCATATGATTTCCTTTGCAGTACTCCTCCTATGAATAAAAATTCTAATCTTATTTTCTTTTAGAAAAGAATCTTATTTTGAATCGAAAACCTAATCTTATAGTTTTCTTTTTGGAATCGTCTCTATCTTCAATCAAAACCCTAATCCTATATTTTCTATTCTAAATGTCTCATATTTTTAAATTAAAACCCTAATCCAATGAAATGTCTACCATGTTTTAATTAAAACTCTAATCCTGTGATTTCTATAGTGAATGTCTCCTATTATTCAATCAAAATCTTCTACAATGTTTATGGAAGAGCTCCTACTTTTTAACCAAAAACCTTATCCTTTCCTTTCTTTTCGGAATGTCTACTATTTTTTAATCAAAAATTTAATCCTATGTTTTCTTTTGGAAATGTCTACTATTTTTTAATCAAAACACTAATCCTATGTTTTCTTTTGGAAATGTCCACTATATTTTAATCGAACACCTAATCCTATCTTTTCATGTAGTAATGTCGCATATTTTTTTAATCAAATCCCTAATCATATGTGTTTTTTTTCCGAATGTCTACTTTTTTGTATCAAAACCCAAATGCTTTTTTGGAATACCTACTATATTTGAATTAAAACCCTAATCAATGTTTTACTGGAATGTCACCTATTACTGCAAACAAAACACGAATCTAAAGCAAACTTTGTTTTTGTAATGCCTCCTATTTTTAAATCAAAACCTTCATATTGTGTTTTCTTTTAGGAATGTCTACATATCATATCGAGAACACTTATTCCTATATTTTCTTTTTCGAAATGCCCTCTATATTTCAGATCAAAACACTATATCTATGTATCATTTTGAATGCCCTCATTTGTATTTTTAGACCAATGAAAACCCTAATCTTTATCTGTTATTTTCGAATGTCTCATAGAAAGCTAATTTTTAATCAAAACGCTAATCCGAAGTTTTCTTTTCCAAATGTCATATTTTCCAATCAAAACACTAATCCTATGTCTTCTTTATGGAATGCCTCCTAATTTTGAATTAAAATTCCAATCCTATGTGTTCTCTTCGGAATGTCTACCATTTTAGAATCAAAACACTAATCCTATGTTTTCTTATAGTAAGGTCTCCTATTTTTGAATTATAACCCTAATCACATGTTTTATTTTCAGAATTCCGACTATATTTAAATCAAAAACAAATCCTAGTTTTCCTTTTCGGAATGTCAACTATTTTTTAATCAAAACATTAATCCTATGTTTTTTTTATAGTAATGTCTAATTATTTTCAATCAAAACCCAAATGCTTTGTTTTTTTTCGGAATGCCTACTATATTTGAATCAAAACCCTAATCCTATGTTTTCTTTTCGGAATGTCTCCTATTTTGCAAACAAAAACAGAATCTTTTGTCTTTCTTTTCATAATGTCTCCTATTTATTAGTTTGGATCAAAACCCTAGCCTATGTTTTATTTTGAGACTATCTCGTATTCTTCAATAAAAAACCTAATCCTTTCTTTTCTTTACAGAATGCCAGCTATTTTTTAAACTACACCCTAATCCTAAGTTTTCTTTTCGGAATGTGTCATATTTTTCACTTTTGAATCAAAACCCTAATCCTTTGTTTTTATTTCTGAATGTCTTATTTTTTGAATCAAAACCCTAATCCTATATATTTGTTTTGTGAATGTATGTTATTTTTGAATCAAGACCCTAATCGTATGTTTTTCGTTTCGTAATATCTCCTATTTTTGAATAAAAATCCTAATCCTTTATTTTCTTTAAGTAATGTCTCCTATTTTCAATGAAATCATTAATTTTATGTTTTCTTTTCCGAATGTCTCTTATTTATTGGTTTTCATTCAAATACTAATTCTGTCTTTTATCTTCAGACTGTCTCCTATTTTTCAATCGAGACCCTAATCCTATGTTTTCTCTTCAGAATGTCTCATATTTTTAAGTTTTAAAAGAAAACCCTAATCCTTTGCTATCTTTTTAGAATGTCCACTAATTTTTAATGTATGCCTTAATCATATGATTTCTTCTCGATATGTCTCCTACTTTCAACTAAATCACTAATCCTGGGTTTTCTATTCAGAATGTCAACTAAATTTTTGTTTTAAATCAAAAGCCTAATCGTATTATTTCTTATCAAAATAATAGACATTCTTAAAAGAAATCATGTTATTATGGTTTTGATAGAAAAATACGAGACATTTAGTAAAGGAAATATAGGTTTAGGGATTTTATTGAAAATCTGAGACATTTAAAAAAAACATGGGATTAAGGTTTTTCTTAAAAAATAGTAGACATTACAATAAGAAAACATAGGATTAGGGTTTTCATTAAAAAATAAAAAATAGGGGACATTTACCAAAGAAAATAGAATTAGAGTTTTGATTCAAATATTTCAAAAATTCCCAAAAGAAAACATAGGATTAGGTGTTTTTGATTGAAAAATAGAAAACATTTCGAAAAGAAAACATAGGATTAGAGTTTTGATTAAAATATAGTAGGTATTACAAAGAGAAAACATAGGATTAGGATTTTGATTTCAAAATTAGAGACATTACTATAAGAAATCATAGTATTAGGGTTTTGAATAAAAGATAGGAGATGTTATTATAAGAAAATATTGGATTAGGGTTTTTGAATGAAAAATAGGAGACATTACAATATGAAAACATAGGACTAGGGTTCTGATTCAAAAATAGTAGTCGTTCAAAAAAGAAAACAAAAGATTAGGGTTTTGATTAAAAAATAGTAGACATTCCCTAAAGAAAAAACATAGGATTAGAGTTTTGATTTAAAAATATGAGCCATTGCGTAAAGAAAACGTAGGATTAGGGTTTTGACTGAAAGATATGAGACATTACGAAAAGAAAATATAGGAGTATTGTCTTGATTCAAAAATAGTAGACATTACCAAAAGAAATCATAAGATTAGGATCTTGATTAAAAATCCGGAGTACTTCCAAAATAAAAACTTAGGATTTGGGTTTTGACTAAAAAATATGAGACATTACGAAAAAACATACGATTATCGTTTTGATTCAAAAATAGTAGGCATTCTCAAAAGAAAACACAAGAATAGGATTTTTGATTAAACAATCGGAGGCACTAAAAAAAAACTTACGATTAGGGTTTTGATTAAAAAATATGTGACATTACGAAAAGAAAACATATGATTATCATTTTGCTTAAAAAATAGCAGACATTTCCAAAAAAGAACACAAGATTAGGGTTTTGATTCAAAAATAGGACGCATTACGAGACGAAAACATAGCCAGAGATTCCCAAGATAGGATTATGGTTTTGATTAGAAAAAATGAGACATTATGAAAAGAAAACAAAGGATTAGGGTTTTGATTAAAAACTAAAAAAATAGAATACATTCTGAAAAGAAAAACATAGGATTAGGGTATTGATTAAAAAATAGCACACATTTCGAAAAGAAAAGAAAAGTTTATGTTTTTTATTGAAAGATATGAGACATTACTATAACAAAACATATGATTAAAAAATAGGTGACATTACTATAAGAAAACAATGAATTAGCATTTTCATTTAAAAATAGTAGATATTCTGAAAAGAACATAGGATTAGGATTTTGATTGAAAAATATGAGGCATTTCATAAGGAAAACATAGGATTAGGGTTTTAATTAAAATATAGGAGACATTCCATAAAGAAAATATAAGATTAGATTTTTTTCCAAAAATAGGAGACATTACGAGAAGGAAACTAACGTTTAGGTTTCTTATTGCAAAATATGGGACAATCGGAGAAGAAAACATAGGATTAGGGTTTTGATTAAAAAATATGAGACATTACTATAAGAAAACATGGGATTAAGGCTTTGATTAAAACCGGAAAAATAGGTGACATTTATAATATAAAATATAGGTTTATGTATTTGATTGAAAAATAGTAGGCATTAAAATAAATATAGGATTAGGTTTTTGAATAAAAAACATGAGCCATTTTGAAAAGAAAACATACAATAAGTGTTTTGGTTGAAAAGTATGATAGATTATCAAAATAAAACATAGGATTATTGTTTTGATTCAAAAATAGTAGACATTCCCAAAATAAAACATAAGATTAGGCTTTTGATTAAAAAATAAGAGGCATTTCAAAAAAAAAAAATAGAATTTGGGTTTTGATTAAAAAGATATGAGACATTACGAAAATAAAATGTACTATTATTTTTTTTATTCAAAAATAGTAGGCATTATGAAAAAAACATAAGACTAGGGTTTCGAAACAAAAATAGAGTGCATTCCAAAAAAAACATAGGATTAGGGTTTCTGATTAAAAATTATAGGCATTGCAAAAAAAAAAAAAGATTAGGGTTTTGATTAAACATTAGCAGAGATTCCCAAAAAAAAAAGATAGAATTAGGGTTTTCAATAAAAAAAATGATACATTCCAAAAAGAAAAAAAAACATAAGATTATTGTTTTGATTGAAAAATATGAGACATCTCAAAAATAAAACATAAAATTACAGTTTTGATTTAAAAATAGGAGACGTTGCTATAAGAAAACATAGGATTAAGGTTTTGATTAAAAACTGAAAAATAGCGAACTTTTCAAAAAGAAAACTTGTGATTAGTGTTTTAATTAAAAAATAACAGAAATCCCCAAAAGAAAACATAGGGTTAGGGTGTTGATTCAGAAATGGGAGCTACTCTAAAAAGTAAACATATTATTAGCTTTTTGATTAAAAAATATGAACATTACGAAAAGAAAACATAGGATTTTTGTTTTGATTCAAAAATAGCAGAAATTCCCAAAAGAAACCGAAGATTTGGGTTTCGTTTAAAAAATATGTGGAATTCCTAACAATAACTTAGAATTAGGTTTTTGTTTGATTAAAAAATAATAGTCATTCAAAAAAGAAAACATAAGATTGGTATTTTGATTCAAAAATATAAAGCATTCCAAAAAGAAAAAACATAAGATTATTGTTTTGATTCAAGAATAATAGGCATTAAAAAAAGAAAACATAAGATTAGTATTATGTTTAAAAAATTGGAAGCATTCCAATAAGAAAACATAGGATTAGGATTTTTATTAAAAAATAGGAGGCATTATGAGAGGAAAACATAGATAGAGATTCCCAACGCAAAAGATAGGATTAGGGGTTTGATTAAAAAAATGACACATTCTGAAAACAAAACATAGTATTAGAGATTTGATTCAAAAATAGGATTTATTCTAAAAAGAAAAGAAATTATCAGGTTTTTGATTGAAGAAAAGGAGACATTCAAAAAGAAATTATAGGTTAAGCTTTTTATTGAAAAGTGATAAATATGAGGCCTTCAAAAAAAAAACATAGGATTAGGGTTTGATTCAGTTTTGATTCAAAAAATGAGACATTCTGAAAAGAAAACATTGGATTACGGTTTAAATTGAAAAATATGAGACATTTCAAAAAGAAAACATAGGATTAGGGATTTGATTAAAAAATAGGAGACATTACTGTATGAAAACATAATATTATAGTTTTGGTTCAAAAATGGGAGACATTCCAAAAAGAAAACATTGGATTACGTTTTCTATTGAAAAATGAGACATTTCACAAAGAATACATAGGATTACTGTTTTGGTTCAAAAATGAGCCATTCTGAAAAAGAAAAAATATATGATTAGTATTTTGATTAAAAAATATGAGATAGTATGAAAAGAAAATATAGGATTACTGTTTTGATTGAATGATAGGAGACATTTTGAACGAAAAAATAGGATTACAGTTTTGAATTAAAAGTAGTAGAGATTGAGAAAAGAAAACATAGCATTTGGGTTTTGATTGAAAGATAGGGGACATTCTAAAATGAAGACATAGGATTAGAATTTTTATTCAAAAATAGGAGCCATTATAAAAAGAAAACATAACATTAGGGTTTTGATTAAAAATTAACAGAGATTCCCAAAACAAAAGATAGGATTAGGGTTTTTAATTAAAAAAAAGATATTCCGAAGAGAAAACAAAGGATTAGGGTTCTGATTCAAAACTAAAAAATAGGACACATTCCAAAAAGAAAACATAGGATTAGAGTTTCGATTAAAAAATAGTAGAGATTTAAAAAAGAAATAAAGGATTAGGTTTTTGATTGAGAAATAGGAGACATTCCAAAAAGAAAACATTGGTTAGGCTTTTGATTCAAAACAGATAAATAGGAGACATTGCGAAAAGAAAAAAATACATCAGATTCGGGTTTTGATTAAAAGATAGGATTCATTCGGAAAAGAAAACATTAGATTCGGGTTTTGATTCAAATATAGTAGGCATTCCAAAAAGAAAACATAGGATTAGAGTTTTGATTTAAGAATAGGAGACATTATTATAAGAAAACATAGAATTAGGGGTTTGAATGAAAAATAGCAGACATTAGAATAAAAACATCAAATTAGTGTTTTCATTAAAAATGAGTCGATATTCCAAAAAGTAAACATTGTATTTGGGTTATGACTGAAAAATATGAGATATTACTATTAAAAAATAAAATTAGGGTTTTGATTAAAAACTGAAAAATAGGGACATTTACAAAAGAAAACATAGGATTAGGGTTTTTATTTAAAAATAGCTTACATTCCCAAAAGAAAACATAACATTTGGGTTTTTATTAGCATTTTAATAAAAATAAAGGACAGATTCCATAAATAAAATAAAGGATTCGGGTTTTAATTCAAAATTTAAAAATAGAACATATTCCGAAAAGAACAAATAGGATTAGGATTTGGATTCAAAAAGAGAAAACAGTCTGAAAAGAAAAGAAAAGAAAGGATTAGGTTTTTGATTGAAAAATAGGAGACATTTCTAAAATAAAACATAAGTTAAGGTTTTGATTCAAAACTTATAAATAGAAGATATTAAGAAAAGAAAACGTAGAATACAGATTTTGATTGAAAGGTAGGAGGCATTCGAAAAAAAACACATAGTATTAGAGTTTTGATTCAAATATAGTAGGCATTCCAAAAAGAAAACATAGTATTATGGTTTTTATTGAAAAAATAGGAGGCATTACTATAAGAAAACATAAGATTAAGATTTTTATTGAAAAAAAGGAGGCAGTACAATATGAAAACATAGGATTAGTATTTTGAATGAAAAATAGGAGATGTTACTATAAGAAAATATAGGATTAGGGTTTTCACACAAAAATAGTTGATATTCTAAAAAGAAAAAACATAGGATTAGTGTTTTGATTGAAAAAATATGATACATTTCGAAAAAAAAACAGAGGATTAATGTTTTGATTCAAAAGTAATAGATATTACTAAAATAAAACATCGGAGTAGGGTTTTGATTAAAAGCCAAAAAATAGGGGACATTTCATAAAAAAAAATAGGATTAGGGCTTTTATTCAAAATAGGAGATATTAAAAAAAACATAGAATTAGTGTTTTGATCGAAAAATAGGAGGCATTTTGAAATGAAAACATAGGATTAAGGTTTTGATTGAAAATATGAGACATTACTATACAGAAACATACGATTAGGGCTTTGAATGAAAAATAGGAGACATTACTATAAGAAAATATATGATTAGGGTTTTGATTCAAAGATAGTTCACATTCCAAAAATAAAACATAGGATTATGGTATTGATTCAAATATAGTAGCCATTCGAAAAAAAAAATATGAGACAATCTCAACACCTCGCACTCGCATAGAGTTGCAATGAACTCTAGGGATTCCAAGTGATAAATCTCTTCCTAAATATAGACCTAACCCTTTGGTCCAGGCGGAAGGTCCCTAGCCACAATTAAGCCCTAGATACTAAGATCCTCTTAACGCTTCACTCCATTGCACGCGCAACTAGGCCCCGGCGGAGGTTCATCCCTTAGACCACTCACTCTATTATGGCCGCAAAGAACTCAAGGAACGGAGGTAGAATTTATCACGCCGAAGAGGAAAGGAGACGCTCCTGTACCTCTCGACTCACCCTCTCAACCTTCTCCAACCTAGCTTTGTCTAACGCTCGTGGTGTGTCACTCACTCACAAGGTTACCAACAAGAATTCTCAACCCTAGTGTCACTCTAGGGGAAATATTCATACAATCAAGCATTCAAGGTTGGAACTCACAATAAACATCAATTTATTGAAAGCATAATAAAGAAGTTCAATGAAACGAATACATCCTAGGGTTCACAATCATCCAAGTACCCACTAGGGGTTTAGCTCTCCATGGAGCTTAATACAATCAAAAGAAATCAAATGTAAAAGCAATGAATCCATAAAGAAACCCCTCGATGGTCGGTAGTCGATGGTCTTGTGGAGAGTCCTCTACTGTCAGTCCAAAAGATTCCTTCGTCCGAGTATAGGATACGCCTCGATCGAAGCTCCCCACCAACCTTCTTCCTAATGGAATCACGATGTCGGAGCCGTAGAACTTCTCCAAAACCTTGGCCAATACCCCTCGAAATCCTAGCCAAGTCCTCTCACAAGTTGGGGAAAAGATGGAGAAAAATACCAAAAATCGGGCTAAAATCGGCTTTAAATAGGGTCGAATCCAGCGACGACGAGCGTATGATGTCACACGCCTCGTAATTTCCACACGGGCGTGGATAATTTCCAAACGCCCAGTGGATTCTCTATCGATTTCTCGGTTGGGTCTGCTACAAGATTTGCTACAATGTTTTTGCTACAAGAACTCGCTACAAAGACTATGCCGGAAATACTCCCCGAATTCCATACTTTCATTGGGGTAACGCATAACGGGCACACGCTTTACGCCGTGAATCACTTGCCTCTTCAATGATGTGCACGTTAGTGGATCTCTTGTTCTTATATGCATAAATCGAATGTTCGAAAGTGTGACTGCCTTTTGTGCCCCTCCAAATGAATGTGCTCACTCGAATCACGAGGAGGTTGGCACACACTCCAGCATCTCACACCGACCTATGTCTTCGCGTTTGAACCTTAGCAAGATCTCCTTCAAAATAGGTGCATTATGATCCACATTGGCCTATTTTTCTTCATACTCGACCTCACAACCCCTACCGCATAAAAAGTAACATAAAAACATAAATATTAATGTAAAAACCTGAGAAAAGTAATGCTCAACATAAGGAATGAACGCTTCGCATTCATATCGCACAAGCACTTATCAGGCATGTGGATGCCCGATTCGAGCCCTATTTAAGCCGCGATTCAGCCGCGATTTCAGCATTCTTTTCTCCATTCTTTCCCAAACTTGAGAGGGGGCTGCGGCTAGGGTTTTAAGAGATATTGGCAAGGTTTTTAGAGAGATTTTTTGGCTTTGACATCGCGCTCCACTTCAAAGAAGGTTATTAGGAGAGCTTTCATCGGCACCGATCCAACAAGGTGTGTCCTAGGCAGGACAAGTCGACCTTTGGAGGAGATGAAGCCTCTCCACAAGACCATCATCATGACTATCGAGGGGGTTTTCTATGGATTACTTGTTTTTACATTTGATTTCATTGTTAATTGTAACTAGCTCCATGGAGAGCTAAACCACCTAGTGGGTACTTGGATTTGTGAACCCTAGGATGTATTTGTTTCATTAAACCTTCTATTATGTTTCATTAATTGATGTTTTGTTTGAGTTCCAATCTTGAATGTTTGATTGATTAAATACTCCCTTAGAGTTACACTAGGATTGAGAGTTCATATTGCCAACCCTTGTGAGTGAGTGACACACCACGAGGGTTAGACAAACCTAGATTATAGAGGGTCGAGAGGGTGAGTCGAGAGGTAGCAAAGCGTCCCTTTTCCGCTCCAATGTGATTTATCCTACCTCCAATTTCTTGAGTTCTTTGCGGTCATAATAGAGTAAATGGGATAAGGGATGACCTTTGATAAGTGCTTGAGGTGATATGAATGCGGCATTCTTTCCTTATATTGAGCATTACGCTCAGTTTTTACATTAATATGTGTGTTTTATGTCACTTTTAGCGGGTATGGTTGTGCAGGGCTGAGCATGAAGGAATTAGGCCAATGTGGATCATAATGCACCTATTTTGGAGGAGATCTTGCTAAGGTTCAAACGCGCAGACATAGGACGGGTGTGAGATGCTGGGATGTGTGCCAACCTCCTCGCATTCGAGTGAGCACATCCATTTGGAGGGCACAAAAGCGGTCACTCGGCACTCGTCTTTGTCGCATAGGAAGAGAGCCCACCAACATGTATATCATTGAAGAAGCAAGTGATTCACGACGTGACGCAGTGCCCGCTTGTGTTACCCCGATGAACGTGCACTGCTACGATGACTATGCTCGGAAATACTCCCCGAATTCCATACTTTCATTGGGGTAACGCAAACGAGCACACGTTTATATCGTGAATCACTTGCCTCTTCAATGATGTGCACGTTGGTGGATCTCTTGTTCTTATATGCATAAATCAGAATGTTCGAGTGTGACCCGCCTTTTGTGCCCCTCCAAATGAATGTGCTCACTTGAATACGAGGAGGTTAGCACACACCTAGCATCTCACACCGACCCTATGTCTTCGCGTTTGAACCTTAGCAAGATCTCCTCCAAAATAGGTGCATTATGATCCACATTGGCCTATTTTCTTCATACTCGGCCTCATAACCCTACCTGCATAAAAGTAACATAAAAACACAAATATTAATGTAAAAACCTGAGAAAAGTAATGCTCAACATAAGGAATGAACGCTTCGCATTCATATCGCACAAGCACTTATCACATTCCCAATAGAAAACTATTGATTATGGTTTTTGTTGAAAAATATGAAAACATAGGATTAGGGATTTGATTGAAAATAGGAGACATTACTATAATAAAACATTGGATTAGGATTTTGATTAAAAACCAAAAATAAGGTGAAATTAAAAAGAATAAATTAGATTAGAATTTTTATTCAAAAATAGGAGACATTCCGAAAAGAACCCAAAGAATTAGTGGTTTGATTGAAAAATATGAAACATAAAAAAAACTTAGGAATAGGATTTTGATTCAAATATAATAGGCATTGTAGGAAAAAAAACATAGGATTAGAATTTTATTTGAAAATAGGAGAGACAACTACTTGAAAACGTAGGATTAGGTTTTTGAATGAAAAATAGAAGACATTACTTTAAGAAAACGTAGGATTAGGGTGTTGATTCAAAAATAGTAGACATTTTGAAAAGAAAACAAAGGATTAGGGTTTTGATTCATATATATTAGGTATGTTGAAAACAAAACATAACATAAAGGTTTTGATTGAATAATAGGAGATATTATTATAACAAAACATAAGATTATGTTTTTGATTAAAAAATAGTAGACATTAAGAAAAACATAGGATTACAATTTTGATTGAAATATGGAAGGCATTGCGAAATGAAAACAAAAGATTATGGATTTGATTGAAAAATATAAAACATTCCGAACAAAAATCATAGGATTATGGTTTTGAATAAAAAATAGCAAACATTCTTAATAAAAAAAAATAAGATTAGGGTCTCGATTAAAAAATAGGAGGCTTTCCAAAAAAAACCTACGATTTGGATTTTGATTAAAAATATAAGACATTGGAATAAGGTTTTGATTTAGAAAATAGCAGACATTACTATAAGAAAAAATAGGATTTGAGTTTTGATTGAAAAATAAGAGACTTTACTATAAGAAAACATTGGATTATGGGTTTGAATTAAAAGTGGGAGACATTAGCATAAGACAACATAGGATTAGGGTTTTCATTCAAAAATAGTACATATTCCTAAAATAAAAATTACTATTAGAGTTTTGAATGAAAACAATGAGACATATTGAAAAGAAAACGTAGGATTAGGGACATTACTATATTAAAACATTGGATGAGGGGTTTTGATCAAAAACTGAAACATAGGTGACATTTTCAAAAGGACAGTTTTATTACTGTTTTAATTCAAAAAAGGAGACATTTCATAAATAAAACAAACAATTAGTGTTTTGATTCAAAAAAAGGAGGCATTCTGAAAAAAAAAACATTGGATTAGTGTTTTGATTCAAATATAGTAGTCATTATAAAAAAACATAGGATTAGTGTTTTGATTAAAAAATAAGAGACATTACTTTAAGAAAATATAAGATTAGGGTTTTGAATGAAAAATTGGAGATATTACTATAAGAAAAACTTAAGATTATGGTTTTGATTCAAATATAGGCCGCAAGAAAGGAAAATTTAGCATTAGGGTTTTGATTAAAAAATAGGAGACATTACTGTAAGAAAACATAGAATTAGTATTTTGATTCAAAATTAGTAGATATTTCGAAGAATAGCACATATGATTAGTGTTTTGATTGAAAAATAGATAGTATTCCAAAAAAAAACATAGGATTTCCATTTTGATTTAAAAATATGGGACATTCCGAAATGAAAACTTTGAATTAGGTTTTTGATTAAAAATAAGCAAACATTCGCAAAACAAAAGATAGGCTTATGATTATGATTCAAGAAAATGAGACATTCCAAAAAAAAAAAGGATTAAGGTTTGATTCAAATCTGATAAATAGGGCACATTATGAAAAAGGATACATATTATTAGAGTTTTGATTCAAAAATGGCGGATACTCTGATAAGAAAATTTGTAAAATCGTAGACATTAAGAATGGAAAACATAGTATTCAGTTTTTGATTGTAAAATTGGAATCATTCCCAAAAAAACATAAGATTAGTGTGTTGATTGAAAAATAGGAGACATTACTATAAGAGAACAAATGATTAGTGTTTTGATTCAGAAATAGTATACATTCCGAAAAGAAAATATAAAAATATTGTTTTGATTAAAATATAGTAGCCATTCTAAAAATAAAACATAAGATTAGGGATTTGATTAAAAAATATGAGATATTCCAAAAATTAAACATTACTACAAAAAAAATATAAGATTAGGATTTTGATTAACAACCAAAAATAGGGAACATTTCCAAAAAGAAAGACATAGGATTAATTTTTTATTTGAAAGAGGAGACATTCCGAAAGAAAACAAAGAATTAATGTTTTGATTGAAAAATATTAGGCATTCTAAAATAAAAACATAGGATTAGGGTTTTGATTCAAATATAGAATTCATTCTGAAAAGAAAACATAGGATTAGAGTTTTGATTGAAAAATAGGAGGCATTCTAAAATAAAAACATAGGATTAGGGTTTTGATTCAAATATAGAATTCATTATGAAAAAAAAAACATAGGATTAGGGTTTTGATTGAAAAATAGGAGACATTACTATAAGAAAACATAGGATTAGGGTTATAGAAAGAAAACAAAGGATTAGGGTTTTGATTCAAATATAGTAGCCATTTCTAAAAGAAAACACATCATTAGATTTTTGATTGAAAATAGGAGACAACACTGTAAGAAAATATAAGATTAGGGTTTTGATTTAAAAAAAAGTAGACATTCTGAAAAAGAACACATAGGATTAGGGTTTTGATTGAATAAAAAAAGGCATTCAGAAAGGAAAACATGGGATTATTGTTTTGATTGAAAAATATGAGAGGTTCTGAAAATGAAACATCGGATTAGGCTTTTGATTAAAAATTAGCAGACATTCCCATAACAAAAGATAGGATTAAGGTTTTGATTCAAAACATGAAAGATTATGAAAAGAAAAATAAGGATTAGGGTTTTAATTCAAACATGAAAAATAGGACACATTCAAAAAAACATTGGGTTACGGTTTTGATTCAAAAATAGCAGACATTGACAAAAAAAAGAATGATTAACTTTTTTATCGAAAAATAGTAGACATTCTAAAAAGAAAACATAGCTTATGGGTTTGATTCAGAATTGATAAATATTAGACATTTAAAAAAAAAACATAAAATTCGTGTTTTATTTCCAAAATTGGAGACATTCAAAAAATAAAATAGAGAATTAGGTTTTCGATTCAAATATAATAAGCATTCCGTAAAGAAACATAGGAATAGTGTTTTGATAGGAAAATAATATTCATTCCGAACAGAAACTATAGGATTAGGGTTTTGATCAAAAAGTCAGAGGCATTAATATATAAAAACATAGGATTAGAGTTTTTATTCAAAAATAGTAGACATTCTGAAAAATCGTAGGCCTTCCCATTCTGAAAAATCTTAGGCCTTCCCATAAGAAAACATCAAATTAGGGTTTTCATTTGAAAATAGGAAGCATTCCCAAAAGAAAAGCCTATAAATAGGGTTTTGAATAAAAAAATAGTGGATTTTACTGTAAGAAAACATAGGATTATGATTTTGTATAAAAAATAGTAGATATTCCAAAAAGAAAACAAAAGATTATGGTTATGATTGAAAAATATTAGCTATTCTGAAAAGAAAGCATTGTATTAGGTTTTTGATTGAAAAATATGAGACATTCTAGAAAGAAAACATTGGATTATAGTTTTGATTAAAAATTAGCAGAGATTCCCAAATCAAAAGATAGGATTAGTGTTAAATTCAAAGAAATGTGAAATTTGGAAAAGCAAAAAAAAAATTAGGGTTTTGATTCAAAACTGAAAAATATACATTTCAGAAGATAAAAAACATAAGATTATAGTTTTCGCTAAGAAATAGCATAAATTCAGAAAGGAAAAGCAAGCATTAGATTTTTGATTAAGAAATAGGAGACATTCCAAAAAGAAAACATAGGTTATTCTTTTGATTCAAAATTGATAATTACGAGACATTAAGAAAAGAAAATATAAGATTTGGGTTTTGATTAAAAGATAGGATACATTCTGAAAAGAAAACATAGGATTAGGGTTTTGATTCAAATATAGTAGGCATTGCGAAAAGAAAACATAGGACTAGGGTTTTGATTGAAAAGTAGGAGACATTACTATAAGAATATATGGGATTAGGGTTTTGACTCAAAAGTAGTAGACATTCCAAAAAAAAAAACATAGGATTAGAGTTTTGATTGAAAAATATGACACAATACTATAAGAAAAGATTCTATTATGGGTTTGATTAAAAACTGAAAAATAAAGGTCATTTCAAAAAGAAAACATAGGATTAGAGTTTAGACTATAAAATAGTATACATTTGCAAAAGAAAACAAAAGATTACCGGTTTGCTTCAAAAATTGCAGGCATTACATAAAGAGAAGAAAGGATTGGGTTTTTGATTTAAAAATAGGAGCTATTCTGAAAAGAAAACATATGATTTTCGGGTTTTGATTGATAAATAGGGAGGCATTACTATAAGAAAAACATAGGATTAGTGTTTTGATTAAAAATATTAGACATTCAAAAAGAAAAAGATAGGATTAGGGTTTTGATTTAAAAAAATAAGAGACATTTCACATAAGATTAGGGTTTTGATTGAAAGATACTATACATTCTAAAAAGAAAAACATAAGATTAGGGTTTTGATGAGATAATATACATTCTAAAAAGGAAAAACTTAAGATTAGGGTTTTTGATTCAAAAAAATTGGAGGCATTTTGAGTAGAAAAACATAGGATTATTATTTTTATTCAAAAATAGGAGGCATTTAAGAAAGAAACATAGGATAAGTGTTTTGATTTAAAATTAGTAGAGACTCTCAAAATAAAAGATACGAATAAGGTTTTGAACAAAAAACATTTGACATTTTGAAAAAAAAGCAAAGGATTAAGGTGTTGATTCAAAACCAAAAAAATTGGATACATTGCGAAGGAAAAAAGTATATCGTAATAGGGATTTCAATTAAAAACCGATAACAGCGATATTAAGAAAAGAAAGCATAGTATTCAAGTATTATTTGCAAAAATAGGAAACATTTTGAAAAAGAAAATATAGAATTAGGTTTTCATTCAAATATAGTAGGTGTTCCAAAAATAAGACATAGATTAGGGTTTTAATTGAAAAAAAAGAGACATTACTATAAGAAAACATAGGCTTAGGGGGTTGATTCAAAATAGTTGACATTCCGAAAAGAAAATATAGGATTAGAGTTTTGATTGAAATACAGTAGACAGTCCAAAAAGAAAGCATAAGATTATGGTTTTGATTGAAAAATATAAGACATTCCAAAGATAAAACATTCGATTAATGTTTTCAATTGAAAATAGCAGACACTCCCAAAAGAAAACATAAGATTAGGGTTATGATTAAAATTAATATGTACTCAATAAAAATTTAGGATTATGGTTTTGATTAAAAAATATGATATATTAAGATAAGAAAACATAGAGTTCATGTTTTGTTTGCAAAATAGGAGACATTCAAAAAAGAAAAAAATATATGATTAGGGTTTTGTTTGAGAAAAAGGAGTTATTATTATAAGAAAACATAAGATTATTGTTTTGATTGATAAAGAAAATACACTACTATAAAAAAACATATGATTATGGTTTTGAATGAAAAATGGGGGACATTACTATAAGAAAACATAGGATTGGTATATTGATTCTGAAATAGTAGACATTCCGAAAAGAAAACATAGGATCAGAGTTTTCATTGAAAAATATGAGACAATTTGAAAAGAAAACATTGGATTAGGTGTTTGATTGAAAAATAGTAGACATTAATATAATAAAAATTTATATTATTTTTTTGATTAAAAATAAAAAAGGTGGACATTTATAAAAGAAAACATAGAATTATGTTTTTTATTAATAAATAGGAGACATTCCCAAAAAAACAAAGAATTAGTGTTTTAACTGAAAAATTGTAGGTATTCCAAATAGAAAACATAAGGTTAGGGTTTTGATTCAAATATAGTAGGCATTCGAAAAAGAAAACACACGATTAGAGTTTTCATTGAAAAATAAAAAAAACATTACTATGACAAAATCATGGATTTGGGTTTTTATTAAAAATAGAAAAATAAGCGATATTACCTAATGAAAAAACATAGGATTAGGGTTTTGATTAAAAAATAGGAGACATTCCAAAAATAAATCAAAGAATTAGTGTTTTGATTGAAATTAAGAGCCATTCGAAATATTAAATATAAGATTAGGATTTTAATTAAAATATAGTATGCATTCCAAAAAGGAAACATAAGAATTGAGTTTAGATTGAAAATAAGGAGAAATTACTATAAGAAAATATAAGATTATTGTTTTGAATGAAGAATAGGAGACATTACTATAAGAAAACAATACGGTTATTGTTTTGATTCAAAATATAGATATTCCACAAAGAAAATAAAGGGTTAGGGTTTTATTCAAATATAGTAGGTATTCCAAAAAGAAAAACATAGCAATAATGTTTTGTTAAAAAAATATGAGACATTATCGTAACAAAACATAGGATTATTGTTTTAATTTTAAAATAGTAAACATTCTGAAAAAAAACACATAGGATTAGTGTTTTGATTGAGAAATATGAGGTATTCGTTAAATAAAACATAAGATTTGGGTATTGATTGAAGAATATGAGGCATCTCGAATGAGTAAAAACATCAGATTAGGGTTTTGATATTAGGTGACATTTATTAGATTAGTGTTTTAATTAAAAAAGAGACATTCCGAAAAGAAGGCAAGGGATTTGGCTTTTGATTCAAACAAGGAAAATAAGACACATTCCAAAAAGAAAACATAGGAATATAGTTTTGATTGAAAAATATCAGACATTCCAAAAAGAAATGGAAGAATTATGGTTTTGATTGAAAAATTGGAGACATTTTAAAAAGATAACAAAATTTAGGATTTTAATTAAAAACTTATAGATAGGAGATATTAAGAATAAAGAAAACGTAGAATTCGGATTTTGTTTGCAAAATAGGAGACATTCCAATAAAAGAAACATAGTATTAGGGTTTTGTTTCAAATATAGTTGACATTCTGAAAAGAAAACATATTATTATGGTTCTGATTGAAAAAAAGGAGACATTACTTTAAAAAAACATAGGATTATGGTTTTGATTCAAAAAAACTATAGATTATTAAAAGAAAATATAATATTATGGTTTTGATTGAAATATAGTAGGCATTTTGAAAGGAAAACATAGGATTAGGTTTTGAATAAAAAATAGCAAACATTTCCAAAATAAAAAATAATATTAGGGTTTTTTGATTTAAAATCCAAAGAGGCATTGCACAAAAAACTTTGGATTAGGGTTTTGATTCAAAAATATAAATGAAGATATTAAGAAAAGAAAAACATAGGATACAGAGTTTTTTGATTTGTAGATAGGAGACAATCCAAAAACGAAAAGCATAGGATTAGAGTTTTTGATTTCAAATATAGTAGGCAATCCAAAAAGAAAACATAGTATTATGGTTTTTATTCAAAAATAGGAGGCATTACTATAAGAAAACATTAGATTAAGATTTTTATTGAAAAAAAGGAGGCAACACAATACGAAAACATAGGATTAGTATTTTGAATGAAAAATAGGAGATGTTACTATAAGAAAATATAGGATTAGGGTTTTCCACATAAAAAATAGTTGATATTCTAAAAAGATATAGGATTAGTGTTTTGATTGAAAAATATGGTACATTTCGATAGAGGATTAATGTTTTGATTCAAAAAGTAAAAAGATATTACTAAAATAAAAACATCGGAGTAGGGTTTTTTATTAAAAAGCCAAAAAAATATGGGGACATCTCATTAAAAAAAATAAGATTACGGCTTGTATTCAAAATTGGAGATATTCGAAAAAGAAAACATAGAATTAGTGTTTTGATCGAAAAATAGGAGGTATTTTAAAATGAAAACATAGTATTAAGGTTTTGATTGAAAATATGAGATATTACTATACAAAAACATACGATTAGGGCTTTGAATGAAAAATAGGAGACATTACTATAAGAAAACATATGATTAGGGTTTGGATTAGGATTTTGATTGAAAAATACGAGTCATTACAATAAAAAACATACGATTAGGGCTTTGATTGAAAAATAAGAGACATTGCTATAAGAAAACATAGGATTAGGGTTTTAAATAAAAATATTTGACACTTCTATAAGATAACATAAGATTAGGGTCTTCATTAAAAAATAGTAGACATTCGGAATAGAAAAAAACGTAGGAGTATGGTTTTGATTGAAAAATATGAAACATATCAAAAACAAAACATAGGACTAGGGATTTGATTAAAAAATAGGGGACATTACTCTAATAAAAAATTGGATTAGGGTTTTGATTAAAAACTATAAAATAGGGGCATTTCCAAAAGAAAGAATAAGATTAGGGTTTTTATTCAAAAATGGGAGACATTCCAAACCGAAAACAAAGAATTGTTGCTTTGATTGAAAAATAGGAGGCATTCTGAAAAGAAAATATAGGATTAGGTTTTTAACTCTAATAAAGTAGGAATTCCAAAAAGACACCATAGGATTAGGGTTTTGATTGAAAAATAGGACACATTACTATAAGAAAACATAGGATTAAATTTTTGAATGAAAATAGGAGACATTTTTATAAGAAGACTTAGGATTATGGGTTTGATTCAAAAATAGTAGACATTCATAAAAGAAACCAAATGATTAGGATTTTTATTCAAATATAGAAGGCATTCTGAAAACAAACCATAGAATTAGGGGTTTGATTGAAAAATAGGAAATATAAGAATAAGAAAACATAATATTAGGATTTTGCTTAAAAAATAGTATACCTTTCAAAAAGAACGCACAGGATTACTGATTTGATTGAAAAAATGAGACAATCCGAAAAGAAAACATTGGATTAAGGTTTAGATTAAAAACTAGCATACATTCGCAAAACAAAAAATAGGCTTAGGTTTTGATTAAAAAAAATGAGGCTTTCTAAAAATGATGACTTCATCGAAGTTGACCGAGTAGTTCACACAAATGATGGGAAGCATTAATCAAGGATATACATTAGAGAGTGGGGGTGATGACTTCATTGAAGATGACAATGGGTATTTTGCTGACATTGCTTAGGCATGGCGGCGTGAACGGCATGATCGTGGGGGCGATGCTAGGACCCACCGTGATGAAGATCAGCATTGGGAGTCTAGCATAAGGGTTGTGATTCCAAAATTTCATGGTGGAATTAAATTAGAGCAATTCCTCGACTTGCTAGCTACAATCGAGGATATCTTAGAATTCAAGGTGATCCCCAAAGACAGGAGAGAGCCATTAGTGGCTACGAGGCTTTGTAGCGGTACAACCACATAGTGGCAGCAACTAAAGCTAATACGTAGTAGGCTTAGGAAAGCCAAGACCAATTCTTAGAAGAAGATAAGGAAACGCATGCGCTCTAGTTTCTTGCCCCACAATTACCAACATTTGATTTTTAGCCGCCTACATAATCTGTACCAGGGTAATCACACCGTGGAGGAGTATATCTAGGTTAGGGATTCCAGATCCAGGAGATCATGTACTTATTCGACCCTATCTCCATCTCATCGGCCAATTAATAACCATTGATTATTGAGCTGCAATAGCAGCACTCAATCCCTATAAGCTTAGGGGGAGCGGCTGGAGGAAACAAATCTCTTGCCACAGGTACAGGTTTCATGCTGCTGATTGTCCCACAAGAACCATGACTATGAGGGGTGCCAATAGTAGCACCATTTAGTGTTTCAGTTATGTGGATAAGAGGCATTGTTAGGAAAATTTTAGGAGGGTGGGAAAGAAAGTAATGTTGGTAGAGGAATAAGATGACACAATAGATTTAGGCCTGCTTGTATTTGATGAAGGTGACCTTGACAAGGAGGTTGTTGAAGGCAACGTTAGGGCTGCCTTAGTTGTACGGAGGTCCTATTTGACATCAAGGATTACCAAAAATGACTAGCTCCGAACTAACAACCTCTAGTCCGCCTGTATCATCCTCGATAAGGTATGTAAGTTCTTGATCGATGTAGGTAATTGTGAAAACATCATCTTTGAAGTGGCTGTGTAGAATCTCAAGATCACTACCGAGCGGCATCGTACTACATACAAGTTAGCCGGACTTAAGTAGTGAGGTGAGTTGACAGTTTCCAAGCATGCCTTGGTCGCCTTCTTAATCGGCGAAGTATAGGGATGAAATGTGGTGTAACGTAGTGCACATGGATGCGTATCTCCTATTATTGGGAAGGTCTTCGTAGTACGATCAGAGGGTGGTACATGACAGCCGGACGAACTCTTTCTGTTTCGTCTTCATAGGAGGAAGATTGTGTTGGTGCCCAATAAGCCAGTGTAAACACCATCTTCCACCAGTACCAATGTCAACTGATTGTCTTATGCACATTCGAGAGGGAGTTATAGAATTTTGGAACCGCATTCATCTTACTTGAAAGTGTAGCCATCATGAGCTTGAAGACCTCAGCAACTGTGGAAGTTCTTCTTCCTCTTCTAGATGAGTTCCAAGACATCTTCCATGATAGCCTACCAGATGGGCTACCACCCCTTTGGGACATCCAATATCATGTAGAGCTACAACCAGGCGCTATTTTACTACATCGATTACACTATCGGATGAGTCCAAAGGAACATCAAGAATTGAGACCTCAGGTAGAAGAACTATTGCTAAAGTTGCATATCCAAGAGAACATGAGCCCATGCACAGTTCTAGCCTTATCGACGGTAAAGAAGGACAATACCTGGCGCATGTTTGTAGACAGTTGAGCTATCAACAAAATTACTATCAGGTGCCAGTTTCCTATTCCTTGTTTGCATGATCTACTTGACAAGATTAGTGGTGCTACGTTGTTTATGCACTTGGATCTGAATAGAGGATATCACCATGTACACGTACGACCTGCGGATGAGTGGAAGGCGACGTTCAAGATGCACAAATGGCTGTACAAATGGATGGTTAAGCCATTTGGGCTTTCCAATGCCTAGCATGTGGATGCGGGTCATCAATCAACTTTTGCAACCATTCATCAAAAATTTCATGGTCATGTACATTGACGGCATACTAATTTATAGCCAAAGCCATGAGATAAACCTTGTACATGTTCAAGATTTCCTCGCTACTCTTCGACCACAACAATTTTACATGGCTAGGAAGAAGTGCGTTTTTTTCACACTTAAGGTATTGTCTCTAGGCTATGTTATTTCAGGAGAGGGAATTAATTGTGTGAAGTGAAGATCATGGAGGTGCAAAAATGGCTGACTCCAACAAACGTCATAGAGGTGAGGAGTTTCCATGGTTCACATCCTTTTATAGGCGGGTTATCTCACACTTAAGTAGTAATATGGCACCACTCACCAAGTACATGAAGAGCAGCAAGTTTGCATCGATAGATGAAGCCAATACCACATTCCATATGATAATGAAGCACTTGATCACCGTTCCTGTTTTGGCATAACCTAACTTCACTTACAGATTTGAGTTGCACACCGACGCATCCAATGTAGGAATTGTGCCTATATTGAGCCAGCAAGGGCGACCCGTCATCTTTTTCACTGAGAAGCTATCGTTAGCACAATTGAACTACAACACCTACATTGTTGGGGATGCAAGTGTAGATGTTAATCACTTAATAAAGTGTGAGAGAGTGCATAGTATCGGTCAAGGGAAAAGAAAATAAATACTAGTAATAACCCTGATTCTGAACATTAGCCTAACTAATGAAGTGTTGTGTGTAAAGGAAAGAAAGCAAAAACAAGAAATAGGGAAATAAAACCGAAGGGAAATCAAGGGAAGAGACGATGTCTGGGCATTATAACCATCTAGGGTTGTGAAGTACAGGACAAAGGATGTGTAAGTATGCAATCCTATTTGAATCGAAAGGTTTTCAAAATTATTCTAAACCCCAATTTCTCAGGTAAAGTGTAACTGAATAGGAGCATAGTTGATACATACATCCATACAATTGCATTAACACTATATGAAACCATATTCTGAGCTATAGACAATCTCTTAAGTAAATAATCTCCCCAAAAAAAGAGATTATCCCTAATTTGAATACATAGCAGAAATGTGATTTCTTCGAAAATATGCTCCACATGATTGCAAAGAGTACATAAATTACAATCAATTCACTCGAAAGGATTGTGGAAGACAAAGTCTCCTAGATACCATAACCAAAGGTGTACCCACTATTTTGTCAAATTGTGGAAAGTTTATACTATATGGGAATTTCTTCTCGTCACGTAGTAATATAAATTATGATAGCTAGGACTTTCACTTCATTAGTAACAAAGCATTAAATCAAACAATTAGACTCAAATAGATATGTTTGCAAATAAGAAAACAATTAAAGCATCAAAGATCCAATAACCAAAGTTCAAAAAATATGTCTTAGAGTTCAACTATGCCCAAAAATCTACAAATTGTTCGTCCATTAATAGAGGGCAAGCATTTAAGATACAAATAATGGTGGAAGACATAGAAGCCATGAAAACCACCATTTCAATCCCTAGGATGAAAAATTACTGGAGGAGTTGCATGGAAAGCTTCCACGCACATCGACAAGATGAACTTGATGGCTATGATCTTTAATCCACATGAATGTAGATCCGAATCCCCATCTAAATTTCTCCTTAAGTACGAGAGATTTTTCTCCAATCTTCCAAAACTTAGCCTCCAAGAATCATAGCAAAGAATACAATAGACCAAGAAAGAGTTGCCCTAAAACTCCTCTTAAGTTTTCTTTATACCCGACTTCTTACGAGATGCTTACGAATGTAAGGACGTGGTCATAAGGTAGCTAGAAAAGATGGCCAAGAGCCTTAAGCGTACACATAGAGCCATAAGTCCTATTTGTAAGGTCATCTATTTGTGTTGTGGTCCAACATATGGCCATAAAGGATTGACCGTAAACTTTACTGATCTGCTTCTTGCAACTAACCTTACAGGCATAAGATTTGGTCATAAGCTCCTCTGGATGGTCTTTATAGGCATCCTTATGGGTGTTTTCATTGGCCATAAGGTTCTCTAAATTGGCTATGAATCCTTCTTACGAGGATAAGCATCCACGTAAAGTTCTCTGGAATTTATTTACGGCCATAACGCTGGCCGTAAGCTGGTCATAGGCCACCTCATTTGCAATGTCCTTAATCAAATGATTCCGAGAGAGCTCAAATTACATCGTTTTAAGTTTCAATTTCTTTCTTTGGCTTTCTCTTATCTTGAAGTGCTACTCTAAGCCTGAGAATGTAAAACACACTAGATTTAGCATCGAATTCCACAAGATAGTTCTAATATATGCCGAATGAGTGTATAAATTGATATAAGATACATGCATATTGTACACTCATCATAACTAAGTAAAGTCCAACACAGTCTCAGTTGCTACAATAGAGTAGTTGTTTGCTCTAATTAGTGGAATAGGCAAGGATAGAGTGCACATTAAAAAAAATAGAACTCAAAATGAAGCAAATTTTCAAGTATCAATCCTAATAAGCAGAAACTCCCAAAACAATTCAAGTGCATCTTCATAGGTTACATCTGGGCATGTAAAAAAATACAATGAATCCTAAACCCCTCCCCCAAACATAGTTCATACATTGTCTTTAATATGTGTAAATATGGGTATGCAAGGCAATGTAAACAATAATAAAGGGGGTAATGGAATATGATTGCTTCCCCGGTTTAAGTTGAAGAGTTCATCGATGCTTGGCACTGGCATAGCGTGTCTGTTGTTGTGCCCTAGTAGTTTGGGGTCACTCTAGGTCAAAGTATATGAAGGACCATTAAAGCTCAATAAAATAAAATAACAAGTCAAAAATAATATACAGTAGAAGTCTAATAAGTACAAAACAAGAAGTGCCAACCCTTGCCAAAATACTGAATTCAATGTATGAAAATAGAGGAAATACAATGAAATAAGAAAATGAAAACTAATGCTCGGAGATGCTCGGAGGTGCGGAGTCTATTAGTGGGTGCGGGGAAGGTAAGGGAGTTGATGCTGGAGGAGTGGGGACTTGAGGAGGGACCAGTCATGAAAGTAAATCTAGGGCACAGCCAAGGTCAGCCTCAATCCATTCTTGGGTAGCCATGATCATCTTCTAATCCTCCTGCAGCTGCAGTATAGCTGATGTATCTCTGATCTGTGCCTCGGAGGAGCTACTCTGCTGGAAAGATCGGCTGGCTTAGTGAGTGACGACAAGGATGACTCACTACTGCACTCGTTATCCATCTCATCATCCTCATCCTCATCCCCTGCTGGAAGTTGCTCTGTAGTTGGGGTAAGGATGAAATAGTCACCATGACACACCGTCATCCCGATCAGCTATAAGGTGTCAAGGCCGATGGGTGATGTGCTGCCAACTACGTCCTATCACTGTAGTCAATCAGCCAACAGGGGATATCCTCCTATCACTGGAGTCAATCAGCCAACAGGGGATATCCTCCTATCACTGGAGTCAATCAGCCAACAGGGGATATGCTTCCAACAAGGCATGCGTGCTAGCCTTGATGTACAATGAAGTGTGGCAGTGTGTAGCCAAGGTGCATGGGATGATGCTCCACAAGATTATAAAGGAACAAGAGCTCCTATCGCCCATCACTCTAGTTTTATCGGCCCTACATGCAAACAAATGTGCCATGATAGCGTGGACGTACCTATGAGTAGGGCGAGTAAGAAAAGAGGCCTTCGTGATGCCCGGCACAAAGCTTCACCCTCGGCTCATGTGTTGCCAAAGTCCCTTACCGGTGACACCTGGAGGGAAGTCGAATAACAATTGCTTGTTTTGTGGGGTGCTGATGAATTATGTATCATAAAGCCCCGATAGTAAAGCAAAATCTGTGAATAAGAGCCACCATTACCCCTAAACATCTAAAATCTGATGGAGCCAGCTCTGTTGATCCCTACGAAGCCATTAAATACCTCGAAAGTAGATAGAACCTCATTGTTGCTATCTCTATAAGCCTTTCCCTCATAGGAGAAGAGCCGGCTCCAGCTACCTGACTGGAACATCACCCGGATCTCCTCCTCTAGCCCTAACTATACAAGAATAGGCCAATCCACAATACGGGATTGGCCAAACTGTTTCGTCTTTAAGTGGGCAAACTGCTCTCAGAACCAATCCTCAGAAAATATAAAACTGAAGGGACCGGGGGAGTAGATGCCTCCTCCTCAATAGCCATATCCATGATCAATGTTTCGGGTCTCTAATACTATTTTTTCATTTGGAAATGTCCCCCATTTTTTGTGTTTAATCAAAACATCAATTCTATGTTTTCATATAGTAATGTCTTATTGTTTTCTATCAAGCATCTAATGCTATGTTTTTTTCAAAATGTCTCTTTTTTAAATCAAAAACCATAATCCCTATGATCATAATGGCTCACATTTATCAATAAAAATCCTAATCATGTGTTTTTCTTTTTCATAATATCTCATATTTTTTTCAATCAAAACCCCAATCCTAAGTTTTTTCATTTCAGTAATGGATTCTATTTTTTAAATCAAAAACCTAATCCTATGTTTTCTTTTCAGAATGTCAGCTATTTTTTAATCAAAGTAATAATCTTATGTTTTCTTTTCATAATATCTCATATTTTTCATCAAACCCCTTATCTTATCTTTTCATTTTGGAATGGGCCCTATTTTTAATTGAAAACCCTAATCCTATGATTTCTTATAGTAATGTCTCGTATTTTTCAATCAAAACCCTAATCCTATTTTTTATTTTCAAAATGTCTAATATTTTTAATAAAAACCCTAATACAATGTTTTTTTGTCGGAATGTCTACTATTTTTGAAACAAAACCTTAAAACTATGTTTTCTTATAGTAATTTCTCGTATATTTGTATCAAAATACTAATGCTATGTTCTCCTATCTTTTAATCAAAACCCGAATCCTTTTTTTTTTTTCTCAATGTCTCCTATCAATCAGTTTTAAAATCAAAGCCCTTCGGTATGTGTTTTTTTTTCTTATTGTCTTCTTTTTTGCAATAAAAAACCTAATCATTTTTCCCTTTTTGGAATGTCGGCTATCTTTAAAATCAAAACCCTAATTCTATGTTTACTTTTTGGAATGTGTCCTACATTTCAATTTTGAATTAAAACCCTAATCCTATTTTTTCTTTTCAAAATGTCTACTACTTTTGAATCAAAACTGTAATCCGATGTTTGCTTATAGTAAGGTCTCCTATTTTTCATTCAAAACCCTAATCCTATGTTCTTTCTTCGGAATGGTTCCTACTTTTGAATCAAAAACCTAATCTTTCTTTATCTTTTGGAATGTCTTCTATTTTTTAATCAAAACCCAAATCCTCTTTTTCTTTGAAAATGTCCATTATTTTCCATATTTCAAACAAATCCATAATCCTATGTTTTTTTTTCAGAAATATCTATTATTTTTTTAGATTTTAATAAAACCCCTAATCCTTTCTTTTTTTTATTGTAAAGTCTCATATTTTTCAATCAAGACCATAATCCTATGTTTTTTTCCCGGAATGTCTACTATTTTGGAATCAAAATCTCAATACTATATTATCTTTTAGTAATTTCTCCTATTTTTCCATCAAAACCCTAATACTATGCTTTCTTTTCGTAATGCCTTTTATATTAGAATAAAAACCGTAATCCTATGGTTTTCTTTCCAGAATGTCTCCTATATTTCAATCAAAACCCTAATCCTATGTTTTCTTTTTTTAATGTCTCTACTTATCAGTTATGAATCAAAACCCTAAACTATGTTTTATTTTTGTTATGTTTCCTATTTTTCAATCAAAAACATAATCCTATGATTTCTTTTCAGAATGTTTGTTATTATGAAAAAAAACCCTAATCCTATGTCTGCTATTTTTCAGGTTTGAATCAAAATCCTAATATTTTGTTTTCTTTCGTAATATCTAATTTTTTAAAATCAAAACCCTTTTCCTATCTTTTGTTTTATGAATGTCTTTTAATGTTTAATCAAAACCCTAATTCTATGTTTTAAATTTCCGAATGTCTCATATTTTTCAATCAAAACCCAAATCCTATGTTTTTTTTTGAATGCCACCTATTTTTCTACAAAAACCCTAATCCTATTTGTTCTTTTGATAATGTCTATTATTTTTTAATCAAAACCCTAAGTCTACGTTTTCTTATAGAAATGTCTCCTATTTTTCAATCAAAATGATAATCTTTTGTTTTCTTTTCGGAATGCCTACTATATTTGAATCGATACCCTTAACCTATGTTTTCTTTTCAGAATGTCTACTATTTTTAATCAAAACATTAATCCTATGTTTTCTTATAGTAGTGTCTACTATTTTCCATTCAAAACCTAATCCTATGTTTTCTTATAGCGATGTCTCCTATTTTTCAATCAAACCTCTAATCCTACATTTTCTTCTCGGAATGGCTACTATGATTGAATGAAAACACTAATCCTGTGTTTTCTTTTCAGAATGCCTCCTATTTTTCCAATTAAAACACTAATTCCATGTTTTCTTTTAATAATGTCTCGTATTTTTTAATAAGAATATTAATTTTATGTTTTCTTTTGGATATGCCCCGTATATTTTGGTTTTTAATCAAAACACTAATCCTATCTTTTATTATAGTAATGTATCTTTTTCTCAATCAAAACCCTAATCCTATGTTTTTTTTAGAATGTCTACTATTTTTGAATCAAACCCCTAATCCTATTTGTTCTTATAGTAATGTCTCCCATTTTTCATTCAAAATGCTAATCCTATGTTTCCTTATAGTAATATCTCCTATTTCTCAATCAAAAACTAAATCTTATATTTCTTTTTAGAATGCCTATTATATTTGAAGTAAAACCCTAATCCTATGTTTCCTTTTCAAAATGTCTTTTATTTTTTAATTTAATTCTAATTCTATGTTTTCTTTTCTCAATGTCTCTTAGTTTTCAATCAAAACAATAATTATATGTTTCCTTTCGGAATGTCTCGTATTTATCGGTTTTCAATCAAAACCCTAATCTTATGGTCTTTTTAATTTTCGGAATGTCTGCTATTTTTTTTAACAAAACCCTAATCCTATGTTTTCTTTTGAGAAGGTCTCCTATTTTTGAATCAAAACCGTGATCCTATGTTTTCTTATGGTAATGCCTCATATTTTTTAAACAAAACCCTAATCGTATGTTTCCTTTTCGGAATGTATACTATATCTGAATTAAAACCCTAATCCTTTGTTTTCTTTTTGTAATTTCTCTCATCTTTCTTCAGAACTTGAATTCTATATATTTATTTTTAAATGTGTCCTATTTATCAGTTTTGAAAAAAACCGTTACCTAAGTGTTCTTTTCAGAATATCTCATATTTTTAAATAAAAAAACCTAATCCTTTCTTTTCTTTTTAAAATGTCTGCTATTTTTGAATCAATACCCTAATACTATGTTTTCTTTTCAGAATGTGTCATATATTTTCATTTTTAAATCAAAACCCTGATACATTGTTTTATTTTTAAATCATGTTTCCTTTTTTTATTCAATACTCTAATCTTATCTATTCTTTTGGAAATCTCAACAAAGTTTTAGTCAAAACCTTAGTCATATGATTTCCTTTCATAATGCCTCTTATTTTTTGAATAAAAATTCTAATCCTATGTTTTCTTTTAGAAAAGAATCTTATTTTTGAATCAAAAATCTAATCTTATATTTTCTTTTTGGAATGTCTCCTATCTTTCAATCAAAACCCTAATCCTATATTTTCTATTCTAAATGTCTCATATTTTTAAATTAAAACCCTAATCCAATTAAATGTCTGCCATTTTTGAATCAAAACTCTAATCCTATGATTTCTTATAGTAATGTCTCCTATTATTCAATCAAAATCTTCTACCAATGTTTATTTTTCGGAAAGGCTCCTACTTTTGAACCAAAAACCTTATCCTTTCCTTTCTTTTCGGAATGTCTACTATTTTTTAATCAAAAATCTAATCCTATGTTTTCTTTTGAAAATATCTGCTATTTTTTAATCAAAACTCTAATCCTAGTTTTCTGGAAATGTCCACTATGTAATCGAACACCTAATCCTATCTTTTCATGTAGTAATGTCGCATATTTTAATCAAATCCCTAATCATATGTTTTCTTTTCGAAATGTCTACTGTATCAACACCCAAATGCTTTTTTTTTAATACCTACTATATTTGAATTAAAACCCTAATCCAATGTTTTCTTTTCGGAATGTCACCTATTCTGCAAACAAAACCTGAATCCTAATCAAACTTTGTTTTTTGTAATGCCTCCTATTTTTAAATCAAAACCTTCATATTGTGTTTTCTTTTAGGAATGTCTGCTATTTTTTATTCAAAACCTTAATCCTATAATTTATTTTCAGAATGTCTAATATTTTTCAATCAGAAGACTATTCTATATTTTCTTTTCAAAATGCCTACTGTATTTCGATCAATACCCTAATCTTTTGTATCATTTTCGGAATGTCTCATTTTTAAAGAAAACCCTAATCCTATCTTTTGTTTTGGAATGCTTGCTAATTTTTAATCAAAACGCTAATCCGGAGTTTTCTTATCCAAATGTCATATTTTTCCAATCAGTACTCTAATCCTATCTAATGTCTTTATGGAATGCCTCTCTAATTTTGAATTACAAATTCAATCCTATAGTAGTGCCTTTCGGAATGTCCTACCATTTTAGAGTCAAAACACTCAATCCTATGTTTTCTTATAGTAAGGTCTCCTATTTGTTGAAATTATTATATCCACTTGTTACAATGTTTTATTTTTCTAAATTCTGACTATATTTAAATCAAAAACAAACCTAGTTTTCCTTTTCGATATCGTCAACTATTTTTAATCAAAAACATTAATCCTATGTATAGTAATGTCTAATCATTTTTCAATCGAAAAACGTAATGCTTTTGTCTCGAATGCCTACTACATTTGAATCAAAACCCTAATCCTATGTTTTCTTTTCGAATGTCTCCTATTTTTGCAACAAAACAGAATCCTTTGTCTTTCTTTTCATAATGTCTCCTATTTATTAGTTTGGATCAAAACCCCAGCCTATGTTTTTTATTTTGAGACTATCTCGCATTCTTCAATAAAAACCTAATCCTTTTCCTTTTCTTTGCTAGGACGCCGCCTATTTTTAAACTACCCTCAATCCTAAGTTTTCTTTCGGAATGTGTCATATTTTTCACTTTTTGAATCAAAACCCCTAATCCTTTGTTTTGGCGTATCTGTCGTTTATTTTTGAATCAAAACCCTATTCCTATATATTTTGTTTTGTGAATGTATGTATTTTTGAATCAAGACCCTAATCTGTATAGTAGCTCTGTATATCTCCTATTTTTGAATAAAATCCCTAATCCCATTATTTTTCTTTAAGTAATGCTCCTATTTTCAATGAAATCATTAATTTTATGTTTTCTTTTCCTAATGTCTCTTATTTATTGGCTTTCATTCAAATACTAAATTTGTCTTTTATCTTCAGACTGTCTCCTATTTTTGAATCGAGACCCTAATCCTATGTTTTCTCTTCAGAATGTCTCATATTTTTAAGTTTTAAAAGAAAAACCCCTAATCCTTTGCTATCTTTTTAGAATGTCCACCTAATTTTTAATCTAAGTACCCTAATCATATGATTTCCTTCTCGACATGTTCCTACTTTCGAACTAAATCACTAATCCTTGGTTTTCTTATTCGGAATGTCAACTAAATTTTGGTTTTAAATCAAAAGCCTAATCGTATTATTTCTTATCAAAATAATATACATTCTTAAAAGAAATCATGTTATTATGGTTTTGATAGAAAAATACGAGACATTTAGTAAAGAAATATAGATTAGGGATTTTTATTGAAAATCTGAGACATTTAAAAAAAACATGGGATTAAGGTTTTGCTTAAAAAGTAGTAGACATTACAATAAGAAAACATAGGATTAGGGGTTTTGATTATATATAGGGACATTTACAAAGAAAAATAGAATTAGAGTTTTGATTCAAACATATTTCTAAATCTCAAAAGAAAAACATAGGATTAGGTGTGATTGAAAAATAGAAACACCTTTCGAAAAGTGACAAACATATAGGATTAGGGTTTTGATTAAAATATAGTAGAGCATTACAAAGAGAGAAAACATAGGATTAGGATTTTGATTTCAAAATTAGAGATATTACTATAAGAAAAACATAGGATTAGGGTTTTAAATAAATGATAGGAGACGTTACTATAAGAAAATATTGGACTAGAAAGTCTTTTGAATGAAAATGGGAGGCATTGCAAACGTGAAAACGTAGGACTAGGGTTATGATTCAAAAATAGTGAGTGCTCAGAGAAACATGTATTAGGGTTTTGATTAAAATAGCGCAGATTCCCGTAAAGAAAATACATAGGATCAGGGAGTTTTGATTTAAAATATAAATACGTGCCATTATGCAGTTAAGAAAACATAGGATTGGGGTTTTGCTTTCGAAAGACATGAAGGACATTACGAAAAGAAAACATAGGAGTATTGTCTTGATTCAAAAATAGTAGACATTACCAAAGGAAATCATAAGATTAGGATCTTGATTAAAAATCCGTGTACTCCAAAATATAAAACTTCTAGGATTTGGGTTTTGACTATATGAGACATTACTGAGATACAGTTGCCCGATTATTGATTTTGATTCTATGAGTGAGGCATTCTCACACACAAGAATTGGAGTTTTTCGATTAAACGATTCCAGCCACTACTTACGACTGTTTGATCACATAAATATGCTACATTCTGAAAAGACAAACACATGATTATCATGTTGATACATACATTTCCAAAGAAAACAAAGAACAGATTAGGTTTTGACTCCAAAAATAAGACGACATGATGACAGCATAGATGAGCATTCCCAAAACAAAGAGTGGGATTATGGTTTTACGATTAGATGAGACATTATGGAAAAGAAAACAAAGAGATTAGGGTTAAGATGAAAACTATAGAGGCCGTTGCGAAGAAAACATTAGGATTAGGGTATTGATTAAAAATGCACACATTTCAGAAAGAAAGAAAGTTTATGTTTTTGTTGTTGAGAGATAAGTGACACGTACTGTAACGAAAACACCTGGTTAAAAATAGGTGACATTTACTATAAAGAAAACAATGAATTAGCATTTTCTTTTATAAAAATAGTAGATGTTCTGAAAAAGAACATAGGATTAGATTTTGATTGATATGAGCCATTTCAGAAGGAAAACTTATGGGATTGGGGTTTTAATTCAAAATATAGGAGAGACATTCCATAAAGAAAATATAAAGATTTGATCCAAAAATAGGAGACATTCTGAGCGAAACTAACGCTAGGGTTTTGTTTATTACAAAATATGGGACTGTCGGAGAAGAAACATAGGATTGGGGTTTTGATTATATGAGACACATATATAAGAAAAAATGGGATTATGGCTTTTATTAAAACCGTAAAAATAGGTGACATTTACAATATAAAATATAGGTTTATGTATTTGTGATAGCGGTATTAAAATAAATATAGGATTAGTTTTGAACTGTCAAGGAGCCATTTTGAAAAGAAACACTCACGATAGTAAGCTTTGGTTGAAGAAGTATGATGAATTATCAAAATAAAATGATAGGATTATTGTTTTGATTCAAAAATAGTGAGACATTCCCAAAATAAAAACATACGATTAGGCTTTTGATTATAAGAGGAGCATTACTTAGAATTTGGGTTTTGATTAAAAATACACGAGACATTATTTAAATAAAACAATACTATTATATTCAAAAATGGTAGGCGTATGACATGAGACTAGGGTTTCCTGAAACAAATAAATGTAGTGCATTCACATAGGATTAGGGTTTCTGATTAAAAATTATAGGCATTGCAAACCAAAAGAGATTAGGGCTTTGAGTTAAACATTAGCGTAGTCCCAGAAAGGTGGGAGTAGGTTTTCAATAAAAATGATTACATTCCATATAACATATGAGATTATTAGTTTTTGATTGAAATATATGAGACATCTCAAAACATAAAACATAAAGAGTAGCTTTTGACTTATAGGAGAGACGTTGTTATAAGAAAACATAGGGATTGAGGTTTTGATTACGATCGATAGCAGGGCTTTCAAAGAAACCTCGTGATTAGTGTTTTAACTGCAACAATGTAAATCCCTCAAAGAAACACAGGGTTAGGAGATGTTGATTCGATATGAGATCCACTATGTAAAAGTAAACTTGTAATATTATTAGCTTCTTTGATTATATGAACATTACTGAAAGAAAGCAGAGTAGGATGTAGTCTGATTCGAAAAATACGAGTATTATCTCAAAAGGAAAACGAAGATTTGGGTTTTCGTTTATTAGGGGGAATTTCTAACAATAACTTAGAATTAGGGTTTTGATTAAAAAAATATGAGAACTTACCAAAAGAAAACATAAGGTTTTTGTTTGATTAAAAAATAATAGACATTCAAAAAAGAAAACATAAGATTGGTATTTTGATTCAAAAATAGAAAGCATTCCAAAAAGAAAACATAAGATTATTATTTTTGATTCAAAAATAATAGGCATTAAAAAAAAAAACATAAGATTAGTATTATGTTAAAAATAGGAAGCATTCCAAAAGAGCATAGGATTAGGATTTTTATTATAGGAGGCATTATGAGAGGAAAAACATAGGTAGAGATTCCTCACGAAAAGATAGGATTAGGGGTTTGATTAAAAATGACACATTCTTAAAAACAAAACATAATGATTAGAAGTTTTGATTCAAAATTAGGATTTATTCTAAAAAGAAAATAAATTATCAGATTTTTTATTGAAGAAAAGGAGACATTCCAAAAAGAAATTATAGGTTAAGCTTTTTATAGAAAAGTGATAAATAAGAGACATTCAAAAAAGTAAACATAGGATTACGGTTTGATTCAGTTTTGATTCAAAAAAAGAGACATTCTGAAAAGAAAACATTGGATTCCGGTTTAAATTGAAAAATATGAGACATTTCAAAAGGAAAACATAGGATTAGGGATTTGATTAAAAAATAGGAGACATTACTATATGAAAACATAATATTATAGTTTTGGTTCAAAAATGGGAGACATTCCAAAATGAAAACATTGGATTATGTTTTCTATTGAAAAATGAGACATTTCACAAAGAATACATAGGATTATAGTTTTGGTTCAAAAATGAGCTATTCTGAAAAAAGAAAAAAATATATGATTAGTATTTTGATTAAAAAATATGAGATAGTATGAAAAGAAAACATAAGATTACTGTTTTGATTGAATGATAGGAGACATTTTGAACGATAGGATTACGAGTTTGAATTAAAAGTAGTAGAGATTAGAAAAGAAACATAGCATTTGGTTTTGATTAAAGATAGACATTCTAAAAATGAGACATGGGATTAGAAATTTTTGATTCAAAAATAGAGAACATTATAAAAAGAAAACATAACATTAGGGTTTTGATTAAAAATGAACAGAGTTCCCAAAACAAAAGATAGGATTAGGGTTTTGATTAAAAAGATATTCAAGAGAGAAAAACAAAGGATTAGGGGTTACGATTCAAAACTAGGACACATTCAAAATGAAAAACATAGGATTAGAGTTTGATTATAGTGAGATATTTAAAGAAAAGAAGCAAAAGGATTAGGGTTTTTGATTGAGAAATAAGAGACATTCCAAAAGAAAACATTGGTTAGGCTTTTGATTCAAAATAGGTAAATAGGAGACATTACGAAAAGATACATCGATTAGGGTTTTGATTGAAAAGATAGATTCATTCGAAAAGAAAAACATCGTCTAGGGTTTTGATTCAAAATATAGTAGGCATTCAAAAAGAAAACATAGGATTAGGGGTTTTGATTTAAGAATAGGGAGACATTGTTATAAGAAAACATGAATTAGGGTTTAAGATAAAAATAGTGACATGTAGAATACATCAAATTAGTGTTTTCATTAAAAATGAGTCGATATTCCCAGTAAAACATTGTATTTGGGCCATATTTGAAAAATATGAGCATATTACTATTATAAAATTAGGGGTTTTGATTAAAAACGAAAAATAGGGACATTTACAGATTAGTTGGTAAAAATAACTTTCCATTCCCAAAAAGAAAAGCATAACATTTGGGTTTTTATTAGCATTTTTAATAAAAATAAAGGACAGATTCCATAAATAAAAATAAGGGATTGGGGTTTTAATTCTATTATATGAACATATTCCGAAAAGAACACATAGGATTAGGATTTGGATTCAAAAAGAGAAAATAGTCTGAAAAGAAAAGAAAAGAAAGGATTAGGTTTTTGATTGAAAAATAGGAGACATTTCTAAAATAAAACATAAGTTAAGGTTTTGATTCAAAACTTATAAATAGAAGATATTAAGAAAAGAAAACGTAGGATACAGATTTTGATTGAAAGGTAGGAGGCATTCCGAAAAAGAACACATAGTATTAGAGTTTTGATTCAAATATAGTAGGCATTCCAAAAAGAAAAAACATAGTATATGGTTTTATTCATAGAGAGCATTACTATAAGAAAACATGAGATCTAAGATTTTTATTGAGGAGGCAACGACAATCTGAAAACATGGATTAGTATTTTGAATGAAAAATAGGAGATGTTACTATAAGAAAATATAGGATTAGGGTTTTCCAACACAAAAATAGTTGATATTCTAGAAAAGAAAAACATAGGATTAGTGATTTTTGATTGAAAAGTATATAGGCATATTCTAAAAGAAAATAATAGGATTAGTGTTTATATTCAGAAAATATGAGGCATTACATTAGGATTAGGGTTTTTGATTAAAAATAGAGGACATTATGAAAAGAAAACAAAGCGATTGTTTTTGATTATTATAGACATTCAAAAGCACAAGATTGGGTTTTTGAATCAAACCCTAATCCTGCTTTCTATCTATTTTAGTTTTTAAGTCAAAATCGACTGTCTAGTAGTAAACTTATTTTTAGTAAACTCTATCTATATTTCTTCCGGATGTCTCCCTGTGTTTTAGTAAAACCCGAATCTTATGTTTTCTTTTTCTTAATGTCTGCTATTTTTAATCAAAATATAGGATTTGGCTTTTGATTAAAAAATAGGAGACATTTCAAAAACAAACATAGTATTAGGGGTTTGATACAAATATAGTAGGCATTCCGAAAAGAAAATTTAGGATTACAGTTTTGATTGAAAAATAGGAGACATTACTACAAAACACATAGGATTAGGGTTTTGAATGGAAAAATAAGAGACATTACTATAAGAAAACTTAGGACTAGGGTTTTTCATTTAAAAAGAGTAGACATTAAGAAAATAAAACGTAGGATTAAGGTTTTGATTGAAAAATATTAGACATTTTGAAAAACATAGGATTAGGGTTTTGATTGAAAAAATGAGACATTTAAAAAACATAGGATTATAGTTTTGATTGAAAAATAGGAGACATTGCTACAAGAAAATAGCATATATTACAATATAGTAGACATAGGATTATGGTTTTGATTCAAAAATAGTAGACATTCCCAAAAGAAAACATTGGATTAGGGGTTTGATTCATATATAGTAGGCATTCTCAAAAGAAAACATAGGAATAGGGTTTTGATAAAAATAGGAGACATTACAATAAGAAAACATAGGATTACAGTTTCAATTCAAAAATAGTAAACATTCCAAACATAGGATTAAGGTCAAGGGGTTTGATTCAAAATAGGAGACATTCAAAAAAGGAAAAACAAAAGATTAGAGTTTTGATTCCAAACTGAAAAAAGGACACATTCCGGAAAGAAAACATAGGATTTGGGTTTTGATTGAAAAATAGGAGACATTCTGAAATGAAAACATATGATTCGGGTCTTGATTCAAATATAGTAGGTATTTTAAAAAGAAAATATAGGATTAGGGTTTTGATTCAAAACTGATAAATACAAGACATTAAGAAAAGAAAACATTGGATTGTTTTTTTAATTGAATGATAGGAGACATTCCGAAATGAAAACATAGGATTAGGGTTTTGATTGAATAATATGAAACATTTGAAAAGGAAAACATAGGAATAGAATTTTGATTAAAAGATAAGAGACATTCCGAAAAGAAAACATAAGATTAGGGTTTTGATTCAAGAATAGGGAACATTCTGAAAAGAAAATATAAGACTATGGTTTTGATTAAAAAGTAGTAGACATTCCGGAAAAAAGGACATAAGTTAGCTTTTTGATTGAAAAATAGGAGATATTCCAAAAAACAAAACATACGTTAGAGACATTCTGAAAAGTAAACATAGGTTAGGGTTTTGATTGAAAACTAATAAAAAGGTTACATTAAGAAAAGAAAACATAGGATTCAAATTTTGTTCTGCAAAATAGGAGGCATATCGAACATAAAACATAGGATTAGTATTTTAATTCAAAAATAGGAGACAATCCAAAACGAAAACATAGGATTAGGATTTTAATTCAAAAAAAGGAGACATTTCGAAAAGAAAACATACGACAAGGGTTTTAATTCAAAAATAGTAGACATTACCAAAACAAAAGATAGGATTAGGGTTTTGATTCAAAATTGAAAAATATTACAAATTTTGAAACATAAAACATAGAATTAGGGTTTTGTTTTAAAACTAGCAAACATTTCGAAAAGAAAAGAAAGGATTAAGTTTTTGGTCGAAAAATAAGAGACATTTCAAAAAGAAAAGAATGGATTAATTTTTTGATTGAAAAATATGAGACATTTCGAAAAGAAAATATTGGATAGGGTTTTGATTGAAATATACTAGGCATCCAAAAAGAAAACATAAGATTAGGGTTTTGATTGAAAAATTATAGACATTGCAATAAGAAAACATAGGATTATAAATTTGAATGAAAAATAGGAGACATTATTATAAGAAAACATAGGATTGGGGTTTTGATTCAAAAGTATTAGACATTCCGAAAAGAAAATATAGGATTAGGATTTTAATAAAAAAATAGCAGACATTACCAAAAAAAATAAAGGATTAGTGTTTTGATTAAAAAATAGGAGCTATTCCAAAAACAAAACATGGGATTAGGGTTTCGATTGAAAAATATGAGACATTACGAAAATAAAATATAGGATTATTGTTTTGAGTAAAAAATAGCAGACATTCCCATAAGAAAACATAATATTAAGGATATGAATAATAAATAGGAGGTATACCCAAAAAAAACTTAGGATTAGGGTTTTATTAAAAAATATGTGATATTAGAAAAAGAAATCATACGATTATTATTTTAAATTAAAAATAGTAGAAACTCCAAAAGAAAACATAAGGTTCGCATTTTGATTAAAAAATAATTGGCATTCTGAAAAGAAAATGTAGGATTAAGATTTTTATACAAAATAGGAGCCATTATGACAAGAAAAAATTGGATTTGAGTTTTGTTTAAAAATTAACAGAGATTCCCAAAACAAAATATTGGATTAGTGTTTTGATTCGAAAAATTGAGACATTCAATAAATGATTTGGGTTTTAATTCAAAATTGAAAAATAGGGCACATTACATAGGATTTGGGTTTTGATTAAAAAATAGTAGACATTTTGGAAGGAAAGAAAGGAATAGATTTTTTATTGAAAAATAGGAGGCATTCTGAAAAAATAATATAGGCTTGGGTTTTCATTCAAAACTGATAAATAGGAGACATTAAAAAAAGAAAATATAGGATTCGGGTTTTAATTGAAAGACAGCAGGCATTCTGAAAATAACATAGGATCAGGGTTTTGATTCAAATATAGTAGGCATTCCAAAATGAAAACATAGGATTAAGGTTTTGATTCTAAAATAACAGACATTCCCAAAATAAAACATAGGAGTAGGGTTTTGATTGAAAAATATGAGACATTACAAAGAGAAAACATATGATTATTGTTTTGATACAAAAATTACGGACATTCCAAAATGAAAACATATGATTTGGGTTTTTGATTTAAAAATAGGAGGGATTGATACATGAGACATTACACATGATTATTATTTTGATTGAAAAATAGAAGCCATTCTCAGAAGAAAATATCATATTAGGGTTTTGATTAAAAAATAGGATGTATTCTGAAAAGAAAACATAGGACTAAGGTTTTGGTTCAAAACTTAAAAATAGGACACATTCAAAAAAAATCATAGCATTATGTTTTCAATTGAAATATATGAGACATTATGAAAAGAAAACATAGGATTATTGTTTCGATTAAAAAAAAGTAGACATTCCCAAAGAAGACATATGATTATCAATTTTGAAAACAAAGATTAGGGCTTTGATTTTAAATGTCTTCTATTTTTTGGTTTTTAATCAAAAATCCATTCCAATGATTTCTTATAGTAATTTCTCCTATTTTTCAATCAAAACCCTAATCCTATATTTCCTTTTGGAAATGACCCCTATTTTTCAGTTTTTAATCAAAACCCCCATCCTATGTTTTCTTATAGTAATGTCTCCTATTTTTGAATCAAAACCCTAATCATATATTTTCTTTTAGGAATGCCTACTATTTTGAATCAAAACTTTAATCCTATGTTTTCTTTTTGGAATGACTTCTACTTTTTAATCAAAGCCCCAATTTTATGTTTTCTTTTCACAATGTCTACTATTACTCAGAATAGACTGATATGATTTCTTATAGTAATGTCAAAAAAGCTAATCATTTCTTTTCTTTTTAGAATGTCTACTATTTTTGAAACAAAACTCTAATCTTATGTTTTTCTTTTTGGAATGACTTCATTTTTTGAATCAAAACCCTAATCCTATGTTTTATTATAGTATCTATTTGCACATATTTTTCAATCAAAAACCTTGATCCTATGTTTTTCTTTTCCAAATGTCTCATATTTTCAATCAAAACACTTATCCTTTGTTTTATTTTCTTAATGCCTCCTATTTTTTAATCAAACTCCCAATCTTATGTTTTCTTTTCGGAATGTCTTCTATCATTCAATGAAAACACTAATCCTATATTTCTCTTTTCTTAATGTCTCTATTTATAATTTTTTGAAACAAAAATCATTAGTTAGTGTTTTGATTGATTTCTATAATGCCGTGTCTATAATCATATGATTCTACTCTTTCTTTTTCAAAGTAGTCATATTTTTCTTTGATATTTCTTCGTGATCTAAATCAAAAGCAATAACTTTTATGTCTTTGCTTTTGTAAATGTCCCCTATTTTTTAGATTTTAATAAAAACCCTAATCCTATGATTTCTTATTGTAATGCCTTATATTTTTCCAATTAAAACACAAATCCTTTATTTACTTTTCAGAATGTCTCATAATTTTCCATCAAAATCGTAATCTTAAGTTTTCTTTTCGGAATGCCTCTTCTTTCTCAATCAATACCCTAATCTTATATATTTTTTTTGAAATATCTGCTATTTTTGAATCAAAATAATAACTGTATGTTTTATTCTTATAATACTCAATGTTTTTATTCAAAACCCTAATTCTAAGCTTTTTTTCTGTAGGAATGCCTCATATTTTATAATCGAAACCGTAATCTTTAGTTTTTATTTGGGAGTGTCTGCTATTTGCTAAAGAAAATAATAATAATATGTTTTATTTTCATAATGTCTCATAATGTCTCATATTTTCAACCAAAATCCTAATCCTATTTTTTATTTTCGGAATGTCTATTGCTTTTTATTCAAAACACTATTCCTATGTTTAGTTCCTACAATAACATAAGAAAACAGATCATAATACCAAATAATGAACTATAATTCATCTCTAAAGAAGAAAGCATAAATTTTAGAATTTTCCCATTAAAAGAATTATTATCTAACTCAACCAAAATCGAGATACAAGATCTCTGCCTCTAACTTTTACTTTTGATGAGAATTCACGGTTTCCTTTCTCTTCTTTATGTTTGAATAGAAACACACAAGCTTTATGAGCTTTTTCTTGTCATGATTTTTGTGCCTTCATGAATAATTATCTACTTGCAACAAAAATTCACATTGATTTCATATCGAGAGTTCCTTCAACAAACAAAGCGATGCTTGAATAATTTTGCGAGTGCCTTAAGACACTATTAATTTCCATACACCAGCTTTAATCTATTTTTTTCTATTGTTATTATTTTGTGTACATAGGAATGAAAAACAAAAGACTTAAATATATAAGGCCGTCAGGTCGATACAAAGATCACGAGGCTTCCTCTCTCTTGTTTTTCTTTTTATATTTTTGTTGCAAAAAATATGTAGTTTTTAATCCTTGGGTATTGTTTTCTCAAGGGACTAACTAGCTTGAGTTTTAATGAGTGCTCAAGAGAATCACCAATAGTGATGGCACTTAAAACATAGAAATACTCCATCACACAAGTTCTAATCGTCAGTCAGATGTGTGGATATTCTCTTGGTTTTACTATATATTCGATACTATAAATTCACTATATTTTCTAAGACTTGATTTTCATGTGTTTTATTTTCCTTAGTTTCATCTTTTAAATACTTGTAAAGATGAATTCATAAAAATAATAAAAAGCTGGCGAAACTGAACAATTATGTTCGAGTTTTATTAAAATCAAATTGGAACAACAGCACAACAACAACAACAACAACAACAACAACAACAACAACAACAACACCACCAATAATACATACCTACATAAATAAAACTTCAAAGATGAAAAGGAATGAGGTTCAAACACCTGTAATAATTATTAGTAAATTCAAAAAGATTGTTTTTACAGAGAAATATCTATATAAAGATAAGGTTTAAACATGCTTATTAATAAATTTTACAAAACAAAGTTATCATAGCATATGATAAAACTTCAAAAACATACATTGACTAGAACCACACAAAGAAATCAAATATTTATGAAAGATCAAATGGTCTAAACCATACTTCATATATATACTCTCAAACTTCATACATGAATAGACTTTGGTAATGTCTAAAAAACAAAGAAAATCAATTAAAACGCAACCTTTTTCAAAAGGACAAATACATAATTATTCACTAAGAAGTAGCTTCAACATAGAACTTAAATAAATATTATACCAAAGCGCTCTATGGAGATTCAAATCAAGACCATGGAAGAGAAACAATTCTTGCAAAAACTAGAAAAGATGAACAAATGAATTAGTAAATATTTGATTAAATTTCTCACTGTTACTAATAAATATTTGTATCAAACAATCATTAGATCTCAGTAGAGAGATAATCATATATATCAGCCAAATACAAATACCAACACTATTATATACTCTGATGCGGTATATACTATTAAACAATTTAAAATTCTCACATAGATGAGCATTGAAAATCTAGTGCGTGGAAAGTGTGGAAAATTAAAGCTAGAAATTTACCACAAAAATTAGGATTTTCTGGATTGATCTTCAAAAGTTTGTGATTTGATCCAATGGGTACGGCCTAATGCCATCAAGAGCTTCAATGCAACCATTTCTCCATACCTTTTCTCTTACGAGAAGCTCCACAGAACCACAACACCTTCCTGACTTCCACTATGAGGAGCATCTACCTCGATCTCATCCTAATATGGAGACGGATGGTGAGGAGCTTTGCAGTGACTCTAACAAAAACCCAAGATGGTTCACGAGAGAGAGAGATTCTTTGGTGAGAATGGGCGGGGAGAGGGTAGAGTCACGAGGAATTAACTGCATTGGGAAGAGAATGAGGAGAGAGGGCCAAGTCATGGGTAATTAAAAAAATTATGAGTGGGTTTCGTTTAAAAAGTCCACTAATATTTGCTTTCGCTACACGACCCAGTATTATTGTAATGTGGTCTCATATAATCAACATACTAAACATAAGTTTTTTTTGGAATGCATCACATTTTTTAATCAAAACCCTAATCTTAGGTTTTCTTTTTGGAATGTCTCCTATTTTATAATCAAAACAATAATCATATGTTTTCTTTTTGATAATGTCTTATATTTTTCAATCAAAACTCTAATACTATGTTTTTCTGAATGGTTCCTATTTATAAATCAAAATATTAATCCTATTATTTCTTTTGGTAATGTTTACTATTTTTGAATCAATACCCTAATCCTATGCTTTCTTTTGGATAAGTCCATATCTTTTCAGTTTTTAATCAAAACAGTAATCATATGTTTTCTTATAATTTGGGTTTTGATTCAAAACTAAAAAATAGTACAAGAAAATATAGGATTAGTGTTTTGATTGAAAGATTCGAGACATTACGGAAAACAAACAAAGGATTACTGTTTTGATTGAAAAATAGGAGACATTACTATAAGTAAATATAGAAATAATGTTTTGATTAAAAAATTGTAGATATTGCAAAACAAAAACATACAACTAGTATTTTGATTAAAAAGTATGGGACATTTGATTAGGATTGTGATTAAAAACATTTGATTAGGATTGTGATTAAAAACAAAAAATAGGGGACATTTCCAAAAGAAAATATACGATTATTGTTTTGATTCAAAAATAGCAGGCATTCCAAAAAGATAACATAAGACTAATGTTTTGATGAAAATAATGTGAGGCATTCCGGAAATAAATCATAGGATTTGGATTTTAATTAAAAATAGGAGGCAATATGAAAATAAAACATCAAAGACATTACAAAATGTGAGGCATTCCGAAAACACACTATTATCAGTTTTGAATAAAAAACGCTACCCTATGTTATCTTTAGCAAACTTATAAATATGAAACATTAAGAAAAAAAAACATAGGATTAGCTTCGCAAAATAGAAAACGTTAAAAAAGGAAAACATTCGATTACGGTTTTGATTCAAATATAGTATTCATTTAGAAAAAAAAATATAGAATTAGGATTTTGATTGAAAAATAGGAGTCATTCCAAAAATAAAATATAGGATTTGGATTTTGATTAAAAATTAGTAGACATTCCGAAAAGAACACATAGGATTAGAGCTTTTATTGAAATATAGTAGGCATTCGAAAAGAAAACATAGGATTATGGTTTTGATTGACAAATATGAGACATTCCGATAATCAAACATATGATTAGTGTTTTAAATAAAAAAAAAGTTGACATTCAGAAAAGTAAACATAGGATTATTTTGTTGATTGAAAAAATTGGAGACATTAGGATAAGAAAACAAAGGTTTAAAAACAAAAAAATAGGGGACATTTAAAAACGAAAACATACGATTAGAATTTTGATACAAAAATAACATAGATTCCGAAAGGAAAACAAAGGATTAGTGCTTTGTTTAAAAAAAAGCAGGCATTCCTAACAGAAAAGAAAGGATTAAATTTTTGATTGAAAAATGTGAGTTATTCTGAAAAGAAATCAAAGGATTAGTGGGTTACGGTTTTGAATTAAAACTAATAAATAAAACATATGAACAAAAGAATGTGTAGTATTAGTTTCTTGACTGAAAGATAGGATACATTGCGTAAAGGAAACTTTGGATTAGAGTTTTGATTGAAAAATAGGAGATATTATTGCAAGAAAACATAAGAGTATGGTTTTTATTCATAAAAAGTAGACATTGAGAAAAGAAAAGAAATAATTAGGGTTTTGATTCAAAGGTTTACGGTTTTGAATCAAAACTGAAAAATAGGAAACATTCCGAAAAAAAAAACATAGGATTAGATTTTTTATTAAAATATTGGAGACATTTGCAAAAGAAAACATAGAAGGGTTTTGATTAAAAAATATGAGACATTACTATAAGAAAACATATGGTTAAGGTTTTAAATGAAAAATAGGAGACATTACTATAAGAAAACATAGGATTAGGGTTTTGATTCAAAAATAGTAATGTCTCCTATCCTAATCTTATTGTTTTAATCAAAACAATAATAGTAGACATTCCGACAAGAAAAACTTAGAATTAAGGTTTTGATTCAAATATAGTAGGCATTATGAAAAAACCATACGATTAGGTTTTTAATTAAAAAATACGGGACATTACTTTAAGAAACATAGGATTAGTGTTTTTTATGATTAATAGTATACATTACTATAAGAAAACATAGGATTGGGGTTTTGGTAAAAAATAGAAGACATTCTGAAAAGAAAACATAGGATTAGGGTTTTGATTTAGAAATACTGGAAATTTCAAAAATAAAACATAGGATTAGAGTTTTAATTCAAAAATAGGAGACATTACTATAAGAGATCATAGGATTGGGGTGTTGATTAAAAGCTGAAAATAAGGGGCATTCCAAAAATAAAATATTAGATTAGGATGTTGATTCAAAAATAGGAGTCATTGCTAAGAGAAAGCAAAAGATTAGGGTTTTGATTCAAAACTGAAAAATATGAGACTTTACCTAAAGAAAACATTAGATTATTGTTTTGATTGATAAATATGAAACATTCTTAAAATAAAATATTGGATTAGGGTTTTGAGTCAAATGTCGTAGGCATTCCGGAAAGAAAACATAGGATTAAGGATTTTCATTGAAAAATATGAGATATTACTGTAAGAAATCATAGGATTCGGGTTCTCATTGAAAAATAGTAGACATTCTGAAAAGAAAACATTGGATTAGGCTTTTGATTGAAATATAGTAGGCATTCAGAAAAGAAAATATAGGATTAGGATTTTGATTGAATAATATGAGACATTCCGAAAGTAAACATAGGAATAGGGTTTTCAATAAAAAATAGTAGACATTCGAAAGGCAAAATATTGGATTAGGGTTTTGATTGAAAGATATAAGATATTACAAAAATAAAATATAGGAATATTGTTTTTATTAAGAAATGAGAACACTCCCAGAAGAAAACATAAGATTAGGGTTTTGATTAAAAAATGGTGACATTCCAACAACCCAAAAAAAAAAATTAGGATTACGGTTTTCATTAAAAAAACATGAGGCATTATGAAAAGAAAACATAAGATTATTTTTTGATTCAAACAAGAAAAATAAGACACATTCCAAAAAGAAAACATAGGAATATAGTTTTGATTGAAAAATATCAGACATTCCAAAAAGAAATGGAAGAATTATGGTTTTGATTGAAAAATTGGAGACATTCTAAAAAGATAACAAAATTTAGGATTTTAATTAAAAACTTATAGATAGGAGATATTAAGAAAAAAGAAAACGTAGAATTCGGATTTTGTTTGCAAAATAGGAGACATTCCAATAAAAGAAACATAGTATTAGGGTTTTATTTCCAATATAGTAGACATTATGAAAAGAAAACATATATTATGGTTACGAATGAGAGAGACATTACTTTAAAGAAAACTTAGGGATTATGGTTTTTGATTCAAACTATAGATTTTTAAAAGAAAAATATAATATTATGGTTTTTGATTGAAATATAGTAGGCATTTCGAAGGAAACATAGGATTAGGGTTTTGAATAAAAAATACCAAACATTTCCATATAAAAAATAATATTATGGTTTTTGATTTAAATCCGATTAGCCATTACAAAAACTACGAGATTAGGGTTTTGATTAAAAATATAAGTCATTAAGAAAAAGAAAAAACATAGGATAGAAGTTTGTTTTGTAAAAATAGGAGACAATCCAAAAAGCGAAAAGCATAGGATTAAGGTTTTGATTTAAATCTAGTAGAGCGTTCACACACATAAGATTAGGGTTTTGATTTAAAAATAGGAGGCATTATTATAAGAAAAACATAGGATTATGGACTTAATTGAAAAATAAGAGACATTACTATAAACATTCCAGACAGAAAACATAAGATTAGGGTTTTCACTCCAAATATAGTAAGCATTGAAAGAAGAAAAACATAAAAATTAAGTCATGTTTGATTGAAAAATGGAAAACATTACTATAGGAAAAAGCGAGGATTGGTATTTTGAATATAGTACATATTTTGAAAAAGAAAACAAAGGATTGAGCTTCGATTCAAAATTTAGGTAAAATTCACATAGCATTATAGTTTTGATTGAATAATAGGAACACTATTATAAGGAAAGCAGGAAGAGCACGAGCATTTTGAATAAAAACATATGATTAGGGTTTTGATTGAAATATGAAAAGCATTACGATAAGAGGACTACGGTTTTGATTGAAAAATATGTGGAATTCGAAAAATAAATAATAGGGTTAGTGTTTTTGAACAAAAACAGATTTTTCCCTAATGAAAACATAAGATAGGGTTTGATTAAAAAAATAGGAGGCAATCCAAAAAAAAAATACCCAAGGATTAGTAATTTGATTAAAAAAAATGAGTTATTAAGAAAAGGAAACATAAGATTCTAGTTTTGTTTGCAAAATAAGAGACATTCCAAAAGGAAAACACAGGATTTGGTTTTTGAATCAAACATAGTAGGCATTCCGAAAAGAAAACATTGGATTAGGATTTTGATTGAAAAATACGAGTCATTACAATAAAAAACATACGATAAGGGCTTTGATTGAAAAATAAGAGACATTGCTATAAGAAAACATAGGATTAGGGTTTTAAATGAAAAATATTTGACACTACTATAAGATAACATAAGATTACGGTATTCATTAAAAAATAGTAGACATTCGGAATAGAAAAAATGTAGGAGTAGGGTTTTGATTGAAAAATATGAAACATATCGTAAACAAAACATAGGACTAGGGATTTGATTAAAAAATAGGGGACATTACTCTAATAAAAAATTGGATTAGGATTTTGATTAAAAACTATAAAATAGGGGCATTTCCAAAAGAAAGAATAAGATTAGGGTTTTTATTCAAAAATGGGAGACATTCGAAACCAAAAACAAAGAATTGTTGCTTTGATTGAAAAATAGGAGGCATTCTGAAAAGAAAATATAGGATTAGGTTTTTAACTCTAATAAAGTAGGAATTCCAAAAAGACACCATAGGATTAGGGTTTTGATTGAAAAATAGGACACATTACTATAAGAAAATATAGGATTAAATTTTTGAATGAAAATAGGAGACATTTTTATAAGAAGACTTAGGATTATGGGTTTGATTCAAAAATAGTAGACATTCACAAAAGAAACCAAATGATTAGGATTTTTATTCAAATATAGAAGGCATTCTGAAAACAAACCATAGAATTAGGGGTTTGATTGAAAAATAGGAAATATAAGAATAAGAAAACATAATATTAGGATTTTGCTTAAAAAATAGTATACCTTTCAAAAAGAACGCACAGGATTACTGATTTGATTGAAAAAATGAGACAATCCGAAAAGAAAACATTGGATTAAGGTTTAGATTAAAAACTAGCATACATTCGCAAAGAAACAAAAATGAAAAGGCTTAGGTTTTTGATTATGAGACTTTCTAAAAATGATGACTTCATCGAGAGTTGACCGAGTAGATTCACAAATGATGGGAAGCATTAATCAAGGATATACATTAGAGAGTGGGGGTGATGACTTCATTGAAGATGACAATGGGTATTTTGCGACATTGCTTAGGCATGGCGGTGAGCAGCATGATCGTGAGGCGATGCTAGGACCCACCGTGATGAAGATCAGCATTGGGAGTCTAGCATAAGGGTTGTGATTCCAAAATTTCATGGTGGAATTAAATTAGAGCAATTCCTCGACTTGCTAGCTACAGTCGAGGATATCTTAGAATTCAAGGTGATCCCCAAAAGGCGAGGGAGAGAGCCATTAGTGGCGGCGAGGCTTTTGTAGCATGATACAACCACATAGTGGCAACAACTAAAGCTAATACGTAGTAGGCTTAGGAAAGCCAAGATCAATTCTTAGAAGAAGATAAGGAAACGCATGGGCTCTAGTTTCTTGCCCCACAATTACCAACATTTGATTTTTAGCCGCCTACATAATCTGTACCAGGGTAATCACACCGTGGAGGGTATATCTAGGTTAGGGATTCGAGATCGAGGAGATCATGTACTTATTCGACCCTATCTCCATCTCATCGGCCAATTAATAACCATTGATTATTGGTCGCAATAGCGACACTCAATCTATAAAGCAGGGAGGCGGTTTGGAGGAAACAAATCTCTTGCTCAGTGCAGGGTTTTCATCTTTGCTTGATTGTCCCACAAGAACCATGACTGTGAGGGGTGCCAATAGTAGCACCATTTAGTGTTTCAGTTATGTGGACAAGAGGCATTGTCAGGAAAATTTTAGGAGGGTGGGAAAGAAAGTTATGTTGGTAGAGGAATAAGATGACACAATAGATTTAGGCCTGCTTGTATTTGATGAAGGTGACCTTGACAAGGGAGGTTGTTGAAGGCAACGTTAGGTGCCTTGGTTATGCGGAGGTCCTATTTGACATCAAGGATTACCAAAAATGACTAGCTCCGAACTAACAACCTCTAGTCCGCCTGTATCATCCTCGATAAGGTATGTAAGTTCTTGATCGATGTAGGTAATTGTGACAAACATCATCTTGAAGTGGTGTCACGGAAGCTCAAGATCACTACTGGAGGCGGTGTCAGTACTACATACAACTTAGCGACTTAAGTAGTGAGGGTGAGTTGGCAGCGGTTCAAAGCATGCCTTGGTGCGCCTTGTCGGCGAAGTATAGGGGATGAAAATGTGGTGTAATGTAGTGCACATGGATCGTATCACCTATTATTGGGAGGTCTTCGTAATACGAGTCGGAGGGTGGTACATGACAGTAGGACAGACTCTTCTGTTCGTCTTCATAGGAGGAAGATTGTGTTGGTGCTCCAATGAAAAGCCGATTGAACACCACCTTCCACCGAGTCCCAATGTCAACCTATTGTCTTATGCACATTCAAGAGGGAGTTATAGAATTTTGGAACAGCATTCATCTTACTTGAAAGGGCAGCCATCATGAGCTTGAAGACCTTAGTAACTCTGGAAGTTCTTCTTCCTCTTCTAGATGAGTTCCAAGACATCTTCCATGATAGCCTACGGATGGGCTACCACCCCTGGGACATCAATATTATGTAGAGCTACAACGAGGCCCTATTTTACTACATCGACTACCTCTACTCGGATGAGTCGAAAGGAACATCAAAAATTGAGGCGTCGAGTAGAAAGAACTATTGCTAAAGTTGCATATCCAAGAGAACATGAACCCATGCACTGTTCTAGCCTTGTCGACGGTAAAGAAGGACAGTACCTAGGGCATGTTTGTAGACAGTTGAGCTATCAACAAAATTACTATCATGTGCCAGTTTCCTATTCCTTGTTTGGATGATCTACTTGACAAGATTAGTGGTGCTACGGTGTTTATGCACTTGGATTCGAAATATCACCAGATACACGTACGACCTCGATGAGTGGAAGGCGACGTTCAAGATACACACGAATGGCTGTATCAAAGAGATGGTTAAGCCATTTGGGCTTTCGATGCCCGGCAGATGTGGATGCGGGTCATCAATCAACTTTTGCAACCATTCATCAAAAATTTCATGGTCATGTACATTGACGGCATACTAATTTATAGCCAAAGCCATGAGATAAACCTTGTACATGTTCAGATTTCCTCGCTACTCTTCGACCACAACAATTTTACATGGTTAGGAAGAAGTGCGTTTTTCCACACTTAAGGTATTGTCTCTAGGCTATGTTGTTCGGGAGAGGGAATTTAGGTGTGTGAAGTGAAGATCATGGAGGTGCAAAAGTGTGGTGACTCCAACAAACATCATAGAGGTGAGGAGTTTCGCTGGTCTCATATCCTTTTTGATAGGCGGGTTATCTCACACTTAAGTAGTAATATGGCACCACTCACCAAGTGCATGAAGGCGGACGCAAGTTTGCGTCGATAGATGTAAACGCCAATACCACATTCCATATGATAATAAGCCCTTGATCACCGTTCCCTGTCTTGGCACAACCTAACTTCATTTACAGATTTGAGTTGCACACCGACGCATCAATGTAGGAATTGTGCCTATTGAGCGACAAGGCGACCCGTCATCTTTTTCAGCGAGAAGCTTCTCGTTAGCACATTTTGAACAACAACACCTACATTGATGGGGATGCAGAGTGTAGCGATGTTAATCACTTAATAAAGTGTGAGTGAGGTGCATAGTGTCGGCAATGGAAAGAAAAAATAAATACTAGTAATAACCCTAATTCTGAACATTAGCCTAACTAATGAAGTGTAGTGTGTAAATGAAAAAAGCAAAAACAAGAAATAGGAAATAAAACCGAGGGAAATCAAGGAAGAGGCGATGTCTGGGCATTATAACCATCTAGGGTTGTGAAGTACAGTGACAAAGGATGTGTAAGTATGCAATCTATTTGAATCGATATAGTTTTCAAAATTATTCTAAAACCCCAATTTCTCGTAAAGTTTAAGCAGAATAGGAGCATGGTTGACACAGACATCCATACAATTGCATTAACACCATATAGAAACCATATTTACGAGCTATATAGACAATCTCTTAAGTAAATAATCTTCCCCCAAAAAGAGATTATCCCTAATTTGAATACATATGCGAAAATGTGATTTCTTCGAAATATGCTCCACATGATTGCAAAGAGTACATAAATTACAATCAATTCACTTTCGAAAGGAGTTGTGGAAGACAAAAGTCTCCTAGATACCATAACCAAAGGTGTACCCACTATGTTGTCAAATTGTGGTAAGTTTATACTATATCGGAATTTCTTCTCGTCACAGTAGTAATATAAATTATGATAGCTAGGACTTTTCACTTCATTAGTAACAAAAGCATTAAATCAAACAATTCAGACTCAAATAGATATGTTTGCAAATAAAGAAAACAATTAAAGCATCAAAGATCCAATAACCAAGAGTTCAAAAATATGTCTTAGAGTTCAACTATGCCCAAAAATCTACAAATTGTTCGTCCATTAATAGAGGGCAAGCATTCAAGATACAAATAATGGTGGAAGACATAGAAGCCATGAAAACCACCATTTCAATCCCTAGGATGAAAAATTACTGGAGGAGTTGCATGGAAGCTTCCACACTCGACGAGATGAACTTGATGGCTATGATCTTTCAATCCCACATAGGAATGTAGATCCGAATCCCCCATCTAAATTTCTCCTTAAGTGCAAGAGATTTTTCTCCAATCTTCCAAAACTTAGCCTCCAGAATCATAGCAAAAGAATACAATAGACCAAGAAAGAGTTGCCCTAAAACTCCTCTTAAGTTTCTCTTTTATACTCGACTTCTTACGAGATGCTACGAATATGGGGACGTGGTCATAAGGTAGCTGAAAAGATGGCCAAGAGCCTTAGCGTACATAGAGCCATCAGTCCCTATTTGTAAGGTCATCTATTTGTGTTGTGTCAACATATGGCCAAGGAAGGATTGGCCCGTAAACTTCACTCTGCCTTTACTTGCAACTAACCCTGCAGGGCATAAGATTTGGTCATAAGCTCCTCCTCGGATGGTCTTTTAGGCATCCCTATGGGTGTTTCATTGCATAAGGTTCTCTAAATTGGCTATGAATCCTCTTACGAGGATAAGCATCCACGTGAGGTTCTCTGGAATTTATTTGACGGCCATATCGTGGCCGTGAGCTGGTCATACGCCACCTCATTTGCAATGTCCTTAATCAAAATAGTTCGAGAGAGCTCAAATTACATCGTTTTAAGTTTCAATTTCTTTCTTTGGCTTTCTCTTATCTTGAAGTGCCACTCTAAGCCTGAGAATGTAAAACACACTAGAATTAGCATCGAATTCCATAAGATAGTTCTGAATATATAGCCGAATGAGTGTATAAGTGATATAAGATACAGTATATTGTACACTCATCATAACTAAAAGTGAAGTCAACACAGTCTCAGCTTGCTACAATAGAGTAGTTGTTTGCTCTAATTAGTGGAATAGGCAAGGATAGAGTGACATTATAGTAGATCTCAAAATGAAGCAAATTTTTCAAGTATCAATCCTAATAAGCGAAAACTCCCAAAAACAATTCAAGTGCATCTTCATAGGTTGCATACGGGCATGTGATACAATGAATCTAAACCTCCCAAACATAGTTCATACATTGTCTTTAATATGTGTAAATATGGGTATGCAAGGCAAATATAAACAATAATAAAAGGGGTAATGGAATATGATTGCTTCCCGTTTAATTTGAAGAGTTCATCGATGCTTGGAACTGCATACAGCGTGTTCGTTGTTGTACTAGTAGTTCGAGGTCACTCCAGTCAAAGTATATGAAGGACCATTAAAGCTCAATAAAATAAAATAACAAGACAAAAATAATATACACTAGAAGTCTAATAAGTACAAAACAAGAAGTGCCAACCCTTGCCAAAATACTGAATTCAATGTATGAAAATAAGAAATACAATGAAATAAGAAAAATGAAAAACTAATGCTCGGAGATGCCCGGAGGTCGCGGAGTCTACTAGTGGGTCGCGGGAGCTAGAGGAGTTGATCTTTGGAGAGTGGGGACTTGAGGGAGGGACCGAGTCATGAAAGTAAATCTAAGGGACAACCAGGTCACCTCAATCCATTCTCGGGTACCCATGATCATCTTCCTGAAAAATCCTCCACATGATGCAATGTAGCTTATGTATCTACGATACAGTGCCTCGGAGGAGCTACTCTTTGGAAAGATCGGCTAGCTTATGTGGTAGTGACGGGGATGACTCACTCGTGCAGCTAGATTAGTTCCCTATCTCATCATCCTCATCCTCATCCCACTAGTAGCGTTTGGTGATCACGTAGTTGGGTTAAGGATAAAACAGTCACCATGACACACCATCATCCCGATCAGCTATAAGGTGTCAAGGCCGATGGGTGATGTGCGCAACTACCTCCTCCTTTCGAGTCAATCGTGTGAGTGATCACCTGTCAGGATATCCCTCCTATCAGACAAGGTCAATCGATAGCGACATAGCTGCTAGCCTTTGATGTACAATGAAGTGTGGCGGTGTAGCCAAGGTGCATGGGATGATGCTCCACAAGATTATAAAGGAACAAGAGCTCCTATCGCCTATCACTCTAGTTTTATCGGGGCTACCTGCAAACAAATGTGCCATGATAGCAGTGGAGGCCCGTCTATGAGTAGGGCGAGTAAGAAAAGAGTCTTAGTGATGCCCGCACAAAGCTTCACTCTCGGCTCATGCGTTGCCAAAGTCCTCACTGGTGACACCTGGAGGAAGTCGAATAACAATTGCTTGTGGTGGTCAGCGATGAATTATGTATCATAAAGCCCCGATAGTAAAGAAAAATACACTACTGAATAAGAGCCACCACTACCCCTAAACATCTAAAAATCCATGGAGCCATCTCTGACGATCCCTATGAAGCCATTAAATACCTCGCGAAAGTAGATAGAACCTCATTGTTGCTATCTCTATAAGCCTTTTCCCTCATGGGAGAAAGAAGAAACTGACTCTAGCTACCTGTCTTGGGAACATCACCCGGATCTCCTCCTCTAGCCCTAACTATGCAGAATAGGCCAATCCACAATATGGGATTGGCTGGCACATTACGTGCTTTAAGTGGGCAAACCGCCTCTCAAAACCAATCCTGAAAATATAAAGCAGAGAAGGGACCGGGGAGTAGATGCCTCCTCACTGAGAGCCATATCCATGATCAATGTTTGGTCTCTAATACTATCATTTGAAATGTCCCCCATGTGTTTAATCAAAACATCAATTCTATGTTTTCATATAGTAATGTCTTATTGTTTTCTATCAAGCATCTAATGCTATGTTTTTTTTTTCAAAATGTCTCTTTTTTTTAAATCAAAACCATAATCCTATGTTTTCTTTTCATAATGGCTCACATTTATCAATGAAAATCCTAATCATGTGTTTTCTTTTCATAATATCTCATATTTTTCAATCAAAACCACAATCCTAAGTTTTCATTTCGTAATGGATTCTATGAATACCTAATCCTATGTCTTTTTCGAAATGTCACTATAATCAAAGTAATAATCTATGTTTTCTTTTCATAATATCTCATATTTTCCTCAAACCCCTTTATCCTATCTTTTCATTTTGGAATGGGCCCTATTTTAATTAAAACCTAATCCTATGGTTTCTTATAGTAATGTCATATTTTTTAATCAAAACCCTAATCCTATGTTTTCTCATTTGCAAAAGCGTCTAATCTTTGTAATCGAGACTTTTGATCCTATGTTTTCTTTTGGATGTCTACTATGAGTGACACGAAATACTATATTTCTTACCTAGTAATTTCTCGTATATTTGCATCAAACATACTGTAATAGCCACTACGTTTTCCTTTTTGGAATGCGGTCGATTATTTTGTCAAAACCACTAATCCCTAAGTGCTATAATGTCTCCCTATCTTAATCAAAACCAAGAATCCTATGTCAATGTCTCTCTCTATCAATGGAGTTTTAAAATCAGAAGCCCTTGGGTCATGATGTGCCCTCAATATGTGCTTCTTTTGCAATAGCTTCTAATCATTTTCCCTTTTTGGAATGTCGGCTATCTTTAAAATCAGACCCTAATTTCGTATGTTTACTTTTTGGAATGTGTCCTACATTTCAAATTTTCAGATTAGAAAACCCTGATCCTATTTTCTTTTCTTTTCGAAATGTCTACTGCTTTTTGAATCAAAGCGTAATCCGATGTTTGCTTATAGTGAGGTCTCCTATTTTTCAATCAAAACCCCTAATCCTATGTTCTTTCTTCAGAAATGGTTTCCCTACTTTTGAGATAAAAGAAACTAATACTCTCTTTATCTTTTGGAATGCTCTTCTATCTTCGATCGGAAAACCCAAATCCTCTCACTGCTGAGAAATGTCTACTATGATGTCCATGTTTCTCATGATGAAACTAGATCCGTAATCCTATATGTAGAAATGTCCATTATTTTTAATTTTAATCAAAGACCCCTAATCCTTCTTTTTTGTAAGTCTCATATTTTTCAATAGAAAACCATAATCCTATATTTTCCCGGAGTCTACTATTTTGGAATCAAATCCTAATACTATATTTCTTTTAAGTAATGTCTCTATTTTCCATCAAACCCTAATCCTATATTTTCTTAAGTAATACCTTTTCATATTGAATAAAACCCTAATCTATAGTTTCTCTCAAAATATAACAATCAAAACTAATCTTATCTTTTCTTTTAATGTCTCTACCATGTTATGAATCAACACACCTTATGTTTCTTTGTAATGTTTCTATTTTTCAAAAACATAATCCTACCAGATTTCTTTTCGAATGTTTTACATTATGAAAAAAACTAATCATATATGCACTGTTTTTCAGAGTTTGAATCAAAATCTAATATTTTTTTTTCTTCAAAACGAACATCTCATTTAAAAATCAAAACCACTTTTCCATCTTTTGTTTTACTAATGTCTTCCCTAATACCCAATAAAAACCCTAATTACATGTTTTAAATTCACGATATCTCACTTTTCAATAAAAACCAAATTCCTATTCTTTTTTCAAAATACTCCCATTTTTCTACAAAACCCTAATCCTAACATTTCTTTAGATGCTCTATTATTTTTTAATCAAAACCCTAAGTATACATTTTCTATAAATGATAATCTTTGTTATCTTTTGAGATAACTACTATATTTGATCAATACCCTTATCCTATATTTTAAACGAATATCTACTATTTTTAAGTAAAACATTAATCTATTTTTCAGTAGTATCTACTATTTTCCATTCAAAACTAATACATATGCCCCACTTCTTAGTATCTCCTATTTATTCAATAAAAACCTAATCCAACATTTCTTTGAGATACTATAAATTGAATGACACCAATCCATGTTTTCTTTTCCAATCACCCTCCCCTATTTTCCAACTAAAACACTAATTCCATCAAACACTAATATCAAGTATTTTTGAATAAGAATATTAATTTTATGTTTTCTTTGCATACCCCCTATATTTTGGTTTTAATCAAAACACTAATCCATATTTTTAATATAGTATTAATATCTTTCTAATCAAAACCCTATTCTAACACTACTTTCACTGAAAAGTCTCATATTTTCAATCAAAACCCTAATCCTACATTTTTTGTAGAATGTCCATAACACCAAACCATATTTTTTAAATCAAACCCTAATCCTATTTTTACTTATAAAGTAAATATCTCCCATTTTCATTCAAAATACTAATCCTATGTTTCACACAGCAATATCTCCTTATTTTCAATCAAAGCCTAAATCACATTTTTTTATAAATATCTCTATTTTCAATCAAAACCCAGAATCTTAATATTTCTTTAAGATACCTATTATATTTGAAAGAAACCCAATCCACATATTTCCTTTTAAAGAATGTCTTTATTATTTTAATTTAACCTAATCCTAAATTTTCTTTTCTCAATGTCTACTATTTTAATCAAAACACATAATTACATTTTCTTTGAATGTCTCCCATTTATCGATTTTCAGTAAAACCTAATCTATAGTTTTTATTTTACGAAATATACGCTATTTTTTTATCAAAACCCTATCTATGTTTCTTATAATGTGTACCCTCATATTTTAGAAAACCCTAATCCCTATATTTCCTTTTGAATGTACACTATATTTGAATTAAAACCCTAATCTTTGTTTTCTTTTGTAATATCTCTCATCTTTCTTGAACTTGAATCCTATATATTTATTTTAAATGTCCTATCTTCAAGTTTGAATAAAAACAATTACCCTAACATTCTTTTGAATATCTCATATTTTCCAATAAACCTAAATCTACCATAACTTTAAAATGTTTATATTTTTAATCAAGACCCTAACACTATATCTTCTTCAGAATGTCCCATATATTTTCATTTTCAAATCAAAACTAATACATTGTTTACTTTCAAAATATCACTCCTTTTATTATACTCTAATCTTATCTATTCTTTTGAACTCAAAAAATTTTAGTCAAAACATTAGTCATACAATTTCCTTTCACCAATACCTCTTATTTTTTTGAATAAAAATTATAATCCTATATTTTCTTTTAGAAAAGATATTTTGAATCAAAAACTAATCTATATTTTAGGTCATCTATCTATCAATCAAACTAATCTATTTTCTATTCATCTCCAAATTTTTAAATTAAAACCCCTAATCAATTTTTTTTTTAAATATAAGCCATTTACTTAATCAAAACTCTAATCCATGATTTCATACTCCATTAATGTCTCCAATTAACAAATCAAAATCTTCCTGTTTATTTTCTGAAGAGACTCCTACTTTTAAACAAAAACCTTATCCACTTTCCCTTTCTTTTGAATATCTACTATTTTTAATCAAAATTAATCTATATTTTCTTTTTAAATATCTACTATTTTAATCAAAACACCAATCCTATGTTTTCTTTTGAAATATCCCACTATATTTAATCAATGAACACCTAATCATCTTTTCATATAGTAATGCTCATATTTTTAATAAAATCTAATCATATATCTTTTAGAAATCCCTACTTTTTGTATCAAAACCAAATTCTCTTTGAGAATACCTACTATATTGAAAAAACAATAATGTTTCTTTGAATATCACCTATGCAAACAAACACGAATATAAACAAAACTTTGTTTTATAGACACCTCTATTTTAAATAAAACCCCTTCATATTGTGTTTCTTTTAGTAATATCTTTTCAATAGAACACTATTCCTATATTTCCTTTCAAAATACCTCTATATTTGATCAAACCCTAATATTTTGTATCATTTTAATGAATATCATTTTTTAATAAAAACTAAAAATCCCTATCTTTTTATTTGAGATGCTTGCACAATTTTAATAAAACGCCAATCAAGTTTTCCTTTCCAAATGTACTTATTTTTCAATCAAAACACTAATCCATATGTCTTCTTTATGGAATACCTCCAATTTTTAAATTAAAAATTAAATCCTATGTTCTTTAAGATATCTAAAATTTTAAATCAAAACACTAATCCTATATTTTCTTTAATAAGGTCTCCTATTTTTCGAATTAACCCTAATCCATATTTTATTTTAATTCAACTATATTTAAATCAAAACAAATCCTAGTTTCCCTTTTAAAATGTCAACATTTACCAATCAAAACATTATCCTATGTTTTTATAATATCTAATTAACACCATCAAAACCAAAATGCTTTTACGAATACCCTACTATATTTGAATCAAAACCATAATCTATATACTTTCTCTGAATGCTCCTATTTTGCAACAAAACAGATCCTTTAATATTTCTTTCATAATATCTCTATTTATTAGCTTGGATCAAAACCTAGCATATTTTATTTTGAGACTATCATTATTCTTCATAAAAACCTAATCCTTTCCTTTCTTCTGAGAACCCGACTATTTTTTAAACTACACACCCTAATCCTAAAGTTTTCTTTTAGAATTTGTCATTCTTCATACAAATCAAAAGCTTAATCCTTTGTTTTATTTTCAAAATATCTTATTTTTTGAATCAAAACCCAATCCATATATTTATTTGCGAATGCTTATGTTATTTTTCCAATCAAAACCTAATCGTATATTTACGTTTCATAATATCTCCTATTTTTGAATAAAAATCCTAATCCCTTTATTTCTTACTAAAAGTAATATCTCCTATTCTCAATCAAATCATTAATTTTATATTTCTTTTTCAATGTCCCTATTTACTAGCTTTCATTCAAATACTATTACATCTTTTATCTTGAAATGTCTCCTATTTTTCAATCGAGACTAATCCTATATTTCTCTTGAAAGTCTCTCCCATATTTTTAAGTTTAAAAAAAACCACAATCCCTTTACTATCTTTTAGAATACCTATTTTTTAATCTAAAGCCCTAATCATATGATTTCTTCGATATGTCTCTACTTTCAACTAAATCACTTTAATCTGGGTAAAGAAAACAGGAGCATTGTCTTGATTAAAAATAGTAGACATATCAAAAAGAAATCCCATAAGATTAGGATCTTGATTAAAAATCGAACACTTTCAAAATAAAACTTGGGATTTGGGTTTTGACTTAAAATATGAGACATTACGAAAACTTATCACGATATTATCGTTTGATTCAAAATGGTAGAAGCGATATCTCAAAAACACAAGAATAGGATGATTAAACCTGTCGAGGCACTACTTCACGATTGATCGATTATATCATGCGACATGTCACCGAAGAAACGCTATGATGTGCGCTTTTGCTTAAAAATAGCAGAGACATTTCAAGAACGCAAGATTGGGGTTTTGATCTCATAGAAATCTGACGCATTCACAGGGAGGCAGCCATAGATGGCAGTTCCCAGATAGGATTATGGTTTTGATTAGAGTGAGACATTATGAAAAAGCAAAGACAGGTTTGATTAAAAAACATAGAATACGTGCGACAAATAATTAGGGTATTGATTATAGCACACATTTCGAAAAGAAAAGAAAAGTTTATGTTTTTGATTGAAAGATATGAGACATTACTATAAGAAAACATATGATTAAAAAATAGGTGACATTACTATAAGAAAACAATGAATTAGCATTTTCATTTAAAAATAGTAGATATTCTGAAAAGAACATAGGATTAGGATTTTGATTGAAAAATATGAGGCATTTCATATGGAAAACATAGGATTAGGGTTTTAATTAAAATATAGGAGACATTCCATGAAGAAAATATAAGATTAGATTTTTTTTCCAAAAATAGGAGACATTACGAGAAGGAAACTAACATTTAGGTTTCTTATTGCTAAATATGGGACAATCGGAGAAGAAAACATAGGATTAGGGTTTTGATTAAAAAATATGAGACATTACTATAAGAAAACATGGGATTAAAGTTTGATTAAAACCGGAAAAATAGGTGACATTTATAATATAAAATATAGGTTTATGTATTTGATTGAAAAATAGCAGAGGCATTAAAATAAATATAGGATTAGGGTTTTTGAATACATGAGCCATTTTTGAAAAGAAAACCTACGATAAGTGTTTTGGTGGAAAAGTATGATAGATTATCAAAATAAAACATAGGATTATTGTTTTGATTCAAAAATAGTAGACATTCCCAAAATAAAACATAAGATTAGGCTTTTGATTAAAAAATAAGAGGCTTTCAAATAAAAAATAGATTTTGGGTTTTGATTAAAAAGATATGAGACATTAAGAAAATAAAAAGTACTATTATCATTCAAAAATAGTAGGCATTATGACCTAAGACTAGGGTTTCGAAAAACAAAAAATTGAGTGCATTCAAAAAACATAAAAGGATTAGGGTTTCTAATTAAAAATTATAGGCATTACAAAAGAGATTAGGGTTTTTGGTTAAACATTAGCAGAGATTCCCAAAAAAAAAAGATAGAATTAGGGTTTTCAATAAAAAAAATGATACATTGCAAAAAGAGAAAAACATAAGATTATTGTTTTGATTGAAAAATATGAGACATCTCAAAAATAAAACATAAAATTACAGTTTTGACTTAAAAATAGGAGACGTTGCTATAAGAAAACATAGGATTAAGGTTTTGATTAAAAATAGAAAAATAGCGAACTTTTCAAAAAAAAACTCGTGATTAGTGTTTTAATTCAAAAATAACAGAAATCCCCAAAAGAAAACATAGGGTTAGGGTGTTGATTCAAAAATGGGAGCCACTCTAAAAAGTAAACATATTATTAGCTTTTTGATTAAAAAATATGAACATTACGAAAAGAAAACATAGGATTTTTGGTTTGATTCAAAAATAGCAGACATTCCCAAAAAGAAACCGAATATTTGGGTTTCGTTTAAAAAATAGGGGGAATTCCTAACAATAACTTAGAATTAGGGTTTTCATTAAAAAAATATGAGAACTTAAGATTAAAAAATAGAAAGCATTCCAAAAAGAAAACATAAGATTATTATTTTGATTAAAAAATAATAGGCATTAAAAAAAGAAAACATAAGATTAGTATTATGACTAAAAAATAGGAAGCATTCCAAAAAGAAAACATAGGAATAGGATTTTTATTAAAAAATAGGAGGCATTATGAGAGGAAAACATAGGTAGAGATTCCCAACGCAAAAGATAGGATTAGGGGTTTGATTAAAAAAAATGACACATTCTTAAAACAAAACATAGTATTAGAGATTTGATTCAAAATTAGGATTTATTCTAAAAAGAAAAGAAATTATCAGGTTTTTGATTGAAGAAAAGGAGACATTCCAAAAAGAAATTATAGGTTAAGCTTTTTATTGAAAAGTGATAAATATGAGACATTCAAAAAAGTAAACATATGATTAGGGTTTGATTCAGTTTTGATTCAAAAAAAGAGACATTCTGAAAAGAAAACATTGGATTACGGTTTAAATTGAAAAATATGAGACATTTAAAAAAAGAAAAGATAGTATTAGGGATTTGATTAAAAAATAGGAGACATTACTGTATGAAAATATAATATTATAGTTTTGGTTCAAAAATGGGAGACATTCCAAAAAGAAAACATTGGATTACGTTTTCTATTGAAAAATGAGACATTTCACAAATAATACGTAGGATTACTGTTTTGGTTCAAAAATGAGCTATTCTGAAAAAAGAAGAAATATATGATTAGTATTTTGATTAAAAAATATGAGATAGTATGAAAAGAAAACATAAGATTACTGTTTTGATTGAATGATAGGAGACATTTTGAACGAAAAAATAGGATTACAGTTTTGAATCAAAAGTAGTAGAGATTAAGAAAAGAAAACATATCATTTGGGTTTTGATTAAAAGATAGGAGACATTCTAAAATGAAGACATAGGATTAGAATTTTTATTCGAAAATAGGAGCCATTATAAAAATAAAACATAACATTAGGGTTTTGATTAAAAATTAACAGAGATTCCCAAAACAGAAGATAGGATTAGGGTTTTGATTAAAAAAAAGATATTCCGAAGAGAAAAGAAAGGATTAGGGTTCTGATTCAAAACTAAAAAATAGGACACATTCCAAAAAGAAAACATAGGATTAGAGTTTCGATTAAAAACTAGTAGAGATTTAAAAAAGAAATAAAGGATTAGGTTTTTGATTGAGAAATATGAGACATTCTGAAAAAGAAAACATTGGTTAGACTTTTGATTCAAAACAGATAAATAGGAGGCATTGCGAAAAGAAAAAAATACATCAGTTTCTGGTTTTGATTAAAAGATAGGATTCATTCTGAAAAGAAATCATTAGATTCGGGTTTTGATTAAAATATAGTAGGCATTCCAAAAAGAAAGCATAGGATTAGAATTTTGATTTGAGAATAGGAGACATTATTATAAGAAAACATAGAATTAGGGGTTTGAATAAAAATATCAAACATTAGAATAAAAAAAAACATCAAATTAGTGTTTTCATTAAAAATGAGTCGATATTCAAAAAAGTAAACATTGTATTTGTGTTATGACTGAAAAATATGAGATATTACTATTAAAAGGTAAAATTACGGTTTTGATTAAAAACTGAAAAATAGGGGAAATTTACAAAAGAAAAAATAGGAATAGGGTTTTTTTTTAAAAAAATAGCTTACATTCCCAAAAGAAAACATAACATTTGGGTTTTTATTAGCATTTTAATAAAAATAAAGGACAGATTCCATAAATAAAATAAGGGATTGGGGTTTTAATTCAAAATTAGAAAATAGAACATATTCCGAAAAGAACACATAGGATTAGGATTTGGATTCAAAAAGAGAAAACAGTCTGAAAAGAAAAGAAAAAGAAACGATTAGGTTTTTGATTGAAAAATAGGAGACATTTCTAAAATAAAACATAAGTTAAGGTTTTGATTCAAAACTTATAAATAGAAGATATTAAGGAAAGAAAACATAGGATACAGATTTTGATTGAAAGGTAGGAGGCATTCCGAAAAAGAACACATAGTATATTAGAGTTTTGATTCAAATATAGTAGGTATTCCAAAAAGAAAATATAGTATTATGGTTTTTATTGAAAAATATGAGCCATTACTATAAAAAAACATTAGATTAAGATTTTTATTGAAAAAAATGTGGCAGCACAATACGAAAACATAGGATTAGTATTTTGAATGAAAAATAGGAGATGTTACTATAAGAAAATATAGGATTAGGGTTTTCACACAAAAATAGTTGATATTCTAAAAAGAAAAAAACATAGGATTAGTGTTTTGATTGAAAAAATATGATACATTTCGAAAAGAAAACAGAGGATTAATGTTTTGATTCAAAAGTAATAGATATTACTAAAATAAAACATCGGAGTAGGGTTTTTATTAAAAGCCAAAATATGGGGGACATTTCATTAAAAAAAATAGGATTACGGCTTTTATTCAAAATTGGAGATATTCAAAAAAGAAAACATAGAATTAGTGTTTTGATCGAAAAATAGGAGGCATTTTAAAATGAAAACATAGGATTAAGGTTTTGATTGATAATATGAGACATTACTATACAAAAACATACGATTAGGGCTTTGAATGAAAAATAGGAGACATTACTATAAGAAAACATATGATTAGGGTTTTGATTCAAAGATAGTTCACATTCCAAAAATAAAATATAGGATTATGGTATTGATTCAAATATAGTAGCCATTCGAAAAAAAAAACATAGGATTAGGATTTTTATTGAAAAATAAAGGCACTGTTATAAGATAACATAGGATAACGGTTTTGATTAGAAAAAACTTGACATTTCGAAAATAAAACATAGGATTAGTGTTTTGATTAAAAAATAGTAGACATTCTAACAATATCCCCTTGCTTATATCCCGCAAGTGCACGGGCTTGTCGAAGTAATAATCCCCGGTGAGCGGGGTCGAATCCACAGGGAGTAGGGAGTGAAAATACTTAATTTGATTCTTAGCTATGTGGAAGATCAATTGTGATAGGTGTGAAATTGATTCAATTCTCAACAATAAAATCAACAAGTGAAAGAGCAAAAGTAAGAAGAGGGTAAGGCAATCGATAAAGATGGGGTACTCGGATAATACTTCACCTAGGATAATCGCTTCAAGTGCAAGAACTCTCTATTATGCTTCCTAATCAATACAATGGTGAGTCATGGAAATCCTTACGTGCGAGAGATTTTTCTCCAATCTTTCAAAACTTAGCCTC
>NC_052471.1:25314069-25357250 GCF_009730915.1 Dioscorea cayenensis subsp. rotundata | reverse complement strand
TCATAGATGGATCACCGGGATAAGCAAATGGCAAAAATATTTTCTGTCTTATCATTTCATCGGTTTGTCTATTTCTCTTTTTCCATCAATCCAGCTTTTCGAAGAAGAAATCAGCTTATTAACCTCCATTAACTAGTCGGGGACCTCAAGAATTGACGGAGGCTTCTTGATGTGAAGTTCTAATAGAATACAATGTTCATCCATCTTATTGTCTCAATCCAAACACTAAACAACGATTTTCATTTATAGCCTACCTCCTCCATCTACTTTTCCCACGTCCTAAATGTCCAAACTATTCCAAAATTAACATTTCTCTAAACCAAAAATTAACGTCCAATCATGGACAAATCAAGAGATGCTCTCCATGACTGATCAAAATTCGAGTTCCATGAGGTTCTATTCTCTAAAAATTAAAATATACATAAATAGTGTTGGCTAAAATAAAATCATAATTTGAGACCTGACAAAACAAATTCTTGAGGTGACAAACAAACAACCGCAAAGCATTTTCCATAGGAGGAATCCCAACAAAGGCACCAGGGAAAAATCGTCGAGGAAAGCAAAAGCACAATGTTGAGAGTCCAGAAATCTTATACTACTATGGTGTGAGAATCACTACCTAAGCTCACTCTTCCTCCCAAAAGCTTAGTGCCATAAATTAATATTTATAAAAATTGAGAATTCAACGATTGACATATCACCAAAACAAGTCGTCTACAAACAATAAAATACATTCCATGTGGTTCCATCAACTATAAATGGAAATAGCTGTACAATAAGAATCCAACAAGAACATATGGTTCTCTAGCATGCTTGAACACACCACCAGAATTAATTCATGATAAAGCGTCTACACACAATACTGTACACATACGCTAAAGAATCCAAAAGAGAATGGAAAAAGCATCATCACGGGTACGGGAATCGCTGTGAATCTCGAGTCCACTTTTGAGGAGTAAAAATTTCAAAAACTCAATGTTTTACGTACATAAATGAAAGCTCTTCCAGATTCAATGGAATAAACATAAATACGAAAATACTTTCTAGAGGTAACAGTAAGCATTTAAAGAGATAAGCATATATTAAACAAGAAGATGCCGATCGATGGTGCTGTATTATATAACATTTTGTTTTGATTAGCTTACAAACGCCAATCATCTATATATATATATATATATATATTGACACGCATATGAAACAAAGCTCAAGCAGTTATGAGTTATGAGATAGCTTGAAGTTGCTACATTTAGAGAAAACTCTTCGAAAACAAAGAGAAAGAAAAATAATGACTGTTTTATATATGTTTACCCTTTAATCATGCCCCTACGACATAATGAATCACTTTTCCAACCCATCAAGCTGATGTTGTTTGGTCTTCTATGAGCTTTTCGACTTCCACGATCAGAAATTAGCGTGCTCGAGGCCAAATGCTCAAAAGTTTGATATGGCATTGTGGATCTTGGTATTAAAGCACATCTAGAAAGGCGTGACATGAGCTGCATAACAATTTAGAACTATAAAACTTACATTTCCTTCTCTACAAAACAATCATGCTGACGCATAATGCATGGATATATCACCAACTCAATGCATGAATATTGATTAATACATCACCAACTCGGCACAGAACATTTTATTGATTTGATACATATCTCATTTAAATTGAAATAAAATATTTCTAAAAGCTCTTTTTAGACAAAATCCAACTTTAGAAGTTCAAAATCAAAGGATTTGCAAGCAAAAACTACTCCTTGCGGCATGAGGTGTAAAGTTGTTATAACTAAGTCACTAGAAATTGAAGAGATGCGCCCGCGAAGAAGATGCTGCAACATCAACATGTCTTGATGAGAAGCAACTAGTAAAAGGAAGTCTCACTGCTAGCAACAATTGACATCAACTAAATGGTTGTGTACATACCATACATGTGAAATCTGGGATCTTAGCGCTTGTTAACATGAGTGAGTCTGCGTAAGGTAAAATATATAAAGAGCATAGGAAATTTGGTAAAAATATTATGTGAAGATGAACAACAAATAATGGTTTTATATATTTCATTCACGAAACATAGTATACTAACATTGTATGTGCTGAAACATCCAAGGGGAAGAGCTGAATACATCGAGTATAATCATGTATTCCTCTTAGATGAAAGATTAACCAAATCATGGAATAGCAAATAAATTCAAAACATTCTGGCTAGGCACAAACCAATTAATGTTATGAATAATCAAAATAGATAGATGGCATGACAAAAGATAGTAAGTATCAAGAAGCTGTGGAGGCCGAGCTACAATAATGATTTGCTAGATGTCTTGAAAATATAGACACCGACTATTGTTATTCATTTAGATATAGTAGTAATGTGTGCTTAAAGTAGAAAGGTATCTCAAACCAAACAATTCTAATTAAACAAAGAAGCTCAGAATTAAGTCCATCAGCTATATTATATGATATAGAAAAAGAGCAAACAATATGGGGGCCTTTATCTTGGATCAATTTCGACAGAGCTGAGAAACTGATAATAATTAATCAGTGATTTTAAAACAAATCTCGATTCAAACAAAGGAACCAAATCTATGGATAACAATGACTTAATTTGCCATTTCTAGTCGCAAAATTGAATTATCAAAGGAAGCATCAATCTTTATGAATCAATTTCAAATATTCAATTCATGTAGCATAAGCCCACGGCATAAATCACTACCATGTGCTTGGCGAGTGCAGTCGGAGTGTTGGCACGTGCATCGATGAATTGAGACTTCCCAGGAGACCAATCTCATTCCAAAATGGAGGGAACAGGTGTCAGCCAGCATTGTGGGTGATAAGCGGAGATGAGAGGCGGCCCGGTAACATGGTCCTTCGAGGAGGCCCTTTCTCCGAGATCCACTTGTGTTTGTACTCAACAAGTGGGAGGCGTAATCACGCCTACTATGGACTTCTTGCTCTTGTTTGGTCAGCTTTGGTGATGGATCACAGACCATTGCAGTACGTGATGGAGGTTGGGAGCAGAGTTACAGGGCGCATTTCCGGTGGGAAAAGACCAGCGGGGTTATGGAGTTGAGCAGGAGGCTCTGATTGAGAAACAAGGCGGAGGGTTATGGGTTCGCAATGATGGGCGGACGAGGAGATTCACAGAGGGATTACAGCTTTAAAGCGGGATTAGGAGTTGCATTGGTGGAGTTGTGGGTTTTGTTCTAGGTTTGGTTTTATGTGCACGTGAATTTATGATTTTATTTTTGCTTAGCATGTCCTAAACATCTCTATAAATTATTTCTAGACTTTTGTATCCTCTTGTAGAGGCCTATAAAATAATTTGAATGTTATATTTTTCACATATATCTTTACGAGAAAATTGTTTAATTAAAACTATAACTATGTTTTATTTTTATACATTCGAAATCGTATACCATTAAGTATCTATATATAAATTTCAGTAATTGGACCAAAATCCTATGTAGGACGATGATGAGAAATTATATTTATCCATGCACACACTTTGTATATCTTATTTTAAAGCAATGGATTAAAATAATAGTGTTTATGTCATTAGTTATTTTCACTACTATATTCTTAAATGTTCGATTTTTCGGTTTTGTGATCACCTGAGATAACTATGGATACAACATATTTACATTTAAATCTCGTGGTGTTGAAGGTCATGGAACCACTCCAAACCCCTAGCGAAAGCCTCACCAGAAAACACTGGTCAGTGGCGCCTCCAAAGATAGGAAAAAGATGGGAAAAGAATCCCCTTAGAATCCACGAAATCCACTGAAGCTGTAGGTGCGCGGAATTATAGGCATCCACACGCGGGCATGTGGATTTCGAGACTTTCTCTCCTTTTCAAAATGCTCTGATTCCATTCTTTTTATCGAGGGCATGAATGGGCGCACATCACGAGTAGATGCGTTACATCTTTCAATGGAATCACATTGATGAAGATCTTTACTAACATTGCACAAAGTCCGGAACTTACATGAGTGTGTTGCCTGTGCCCTTATAAGTGATTTTGTATATGCATGTCGAGCACAATGGAGGTTGGCACACACTCACATGTCTTTGAGAGCACAACTTGTGTCTTCATGTTTAGTTCACTCCAAGACTTCCATCAACAAAATGCATCCACAATCTACTTTTCATTCCTATTCTCTCAATGGTGTCTTCACTGACCCTAAATGCCCAAAAGAACACAAATATCGAGATGCATAAAAGCGGTAAAATCGAGAAATACAGTAAATAGTACTCGATATAACAAAGAGACTGCGCATTACTAATACATAAGAATTTATCACAATATTTCTCAAAAGATCCACCCCGTGTCTGTGCCGAAAATGGGCGCATTATTGTTGCCTAAGATGGTTTCTTCGTTATGTGAGAGAACCAACTACGTGTTTACAAAATATATAGTTTAAAGGGTGCCAAATTCATCGAGGTGTTCCGCGTTGAAGGCCGTATGGGAGAGTCGGAATGCTCCAATTGATTAGGTCTTCCCTGCGCCACGGCGGCCATGCGTAAGGATGTTGAAAAGTTTGTTCCGCCGATGCCATGTATGCCGAGATCTCCAAAGGAGGTGCAGCTAATGCTCGCCTCGTAACTGCCATTGCTTAGTACCTTCTGACCGATGAATGGACGGACATCGGTATGAGATGTTACGGCTCTACCACGCGTGTCACCAATGTGGTATTAACTCTATCTTTGTGGTGAGCGGAGCCATGAAGATAGCGCACTTTATTCCTTTCGCAAGAGAGATGATGGATGTTGTCGATGTGTGCCCGACTATTCTTTTGTGATGTCTCACCGTCTCTCACGACCTACCATCCTTAATTGTTTTTCGATCGAGATACGCGGTTTCTTAGCCACTTTTGGTAAAGCTTGTGGAATATGGTTAACACCGAGCTCAACCTTAGTAGTGCCTATCATCCTCGCGTATGGATGAAAAGCGGAAGTCGGTTAACCACTCCTGCGGTAACACTGCCCGTTGTCATGTGGGGGATCGACTTGTAGTGGATGGGATGTAAGATTTGAATCTTTGCAAATTCACCAAATTCCGTCATTTAGAGCGCCGAGAAAACCCTAATTTTCGCGGTTTATAGTCATAATTGATTTCATTATATATTTGGCTAGAATCCTATGATTTGTAAAGCCATTTCGGGGCGGGACTGTGTTTATTTGCTGCAGATTCGTGGTCTAATTTCGTGCAGCCTTTTGAAACTTTAACTTACTTTGAAATTTGATAATTTGCCATTTTTGTGACTTGTTTGCTAAAATTACCTCCTTTAGAGTTGTTTAGTCATGTTTTTAGTTTTCGTGTTGTGAAGCCTCACGGGTGAGGTAAATCGACACTGCGATCAATATGTTTATGAGTGTGTAATAGAGTTTTGCGACTTCTCCCAATCACGATTGTGTTGATCAGCGAGGAGGTTGGAAGGCTTGCTGTTAGCAATCGTCATGCGAAGATCAATGGATTCAAATATGCACCTTTGCATCACCCTAAATCCTAAAGTAGTGAATGACTCCGATTTCTTAATCAAAAGACCACTTAATCATATTTTCCCCAAAATGTCTCATGTTTTCAAATCAAACACCTTAAATCCTATGTTTCTTATAGTAATCACCTCCTATTTTTCATTTCAAGGAGAACCCTAATCCTCTGTGTTTTACATGTATTTATGTGCTTCTATTTTTGAATCAAAAGCGTAAACTTATGTCTCTTTTGGAATGTCCTACTCATTTCTAAATCAAAATCTAATCTTGTGTTTTCCTTTATAGTAATGTCTCTTATTTTTCATCTCAAAACCATAATCCTATAGTTTTCGAGATAAGTAATGTCTCCCTATGTTTTTAATCAAAACCCTAATCCTATATTTTCTTTTCAGCCCTGATCCTTTGTTTTCTTTTCAAAATGTCTGCTATTTTTGAATCAAAACATTAAGCCTATGTTTTCTTTTTGGAATGTGTCCTATATTTTAGTTTTTAATAAAAACCTAATCTATTCTTTTTTTTTCAAAATGTCTGCTATTTTTAATCAAAACACGTAATCTTTTATTCTTATTTCGGAATGTCTCTATTTTCAATCAAAACTCTAATACAAAATAGTAGCCATTCCTACTAGCCAATACACATAAGATTAGGGTTTTGATGAAAATAGTACACATTCATGTAAAGAAAACATGGGATTGTTTAATATGAAAAATATGAGACATTTCCAAATAGACATGAGGATTCGACTTGATCGAAAGATAGGAGATATAAAAATGAAAAACATAGGGATTGTGTTTTCGATTCAAAAATAGAAGGCATTCCCAAAAGAAAACATAGTATTAGAGCTTCGATTCAAAACTGAAAAAAGTAAACAATCCGATAACAAAACATAGGATTAGTGTTTTCATATAAAAGCAGATATGGGGACATTCGACATAGGGTTAGGGTTTTGATTCAAACCTAGAAAACATTCATAGAAGAAATAATAAATTAGATTTCGATTGAAAACCAAAATGACATTCTAGAAAATTAAAACATGGGACTAGGATTTTAGTTGAAATATACTAGACATTTTCAAAGAGACCACGAAAAGGAATAGAGTTTTGAATGAAAGCCAGGAGACATTACTACGAGAGAGAAAAGCGGATTAGGGTTTTGGGTTCAAAATTGCAGGCATTCTGAGCGGAAAACAAAAGTTATACCATTTCCTTTGAAAATATGAGATACATTTCTACACATGAGATTCGTGTTTTGAGTCCAAAAATGAGAGAGATTCCAAAAGAAAATATAGGATTAGGGTTTTCTATAGGCAGGCATTACAAAGAATGAATAATAGGATTATGGTTTTGATTCGATATGCAAACATTTCTAAAAAGAAAACTGCTAGGGATTATGGTTTTGATACAAGACATTCCAAAAGAAACCATAGGATTAGGTTTTGATTAAAAATAGGAGTCATTCCGAAAATTAGGATTTTGATTCTAAAACCACCATATTCTAAAAGATAAACGTAAAATTAGAGTTTTGATTTTGAAAACCTAAAAATAGGGCCTCATTCCGAAAAGACATTGAATTAGTGTTTCTTGATTATAATGTAGACATATCAGAGAATGGATTATGATTCAAAATAGGAGACATATTGATTAGGTTTGATTCAAAATTGATGAATAGGGCACATCATGTGAGAGAAAGAAAACATAGGATTCGAAGTTTTGATTGATAGTAGTGAGTACATTTAAAAACGAGGTATTAGATTTTGATTATAGAAGACAATGCAATAAGAAAACAAAGGATTATGGTTTCCGAATGAAAAAGATTGAAGATATTACTATAAGAAAACATAGGATTAGCATTTTGATTACAAAATATAAAAGACATTTCAAAAAAACATAGGATTCGGGTTTTGATTTAAAAATATGAGACATTTCGAAAAGAAAACAAAGGATTCGGATTTTCATTGACGTAGTGCTAGGAACACACATTGTCAGGCGTAACAGAAACAGAGGATTAGGGTTTTGATTAAAATCGTAAAATATGAGAAATTTCTAAAAGGAAACAACAAAGGATTAGGGCTATAGGAGACATTTCGCAATACACATAATTAGTGTACTTTCAAAAATAGGAGGTAGGCATTCTCGAAAAGAAAACATAGGATCTCGGATTTTAATTCAAATATACCGTGCATCTCGAAAAACATAGAAGAGCTTTCATTTAAAAATTTGGAGACATTAACATAAGAAAACATGATTAAACTTTGATTAAAATAGTAGACATCTCCGGTAATAGAAACATAGGATTGCTTATTTTCATTCAATATAGTAGGTATCTTCGAAAAGAAAACATTGGTCCGAATGCCTGTAATATTTTGGATGACATATATAAAACAATAATCCCAAGCTATGTTTTCGCACAATGTCTCACTATGTTGAATCAAAATAAAATCTGTGATGTTTTGTTTTTGGGATATCTTCTACTCTAATCATCACTGACTCCTTTGTTTTTCTCAGAATGTCTCATATATTCCTCAATCGAAACCGTAATTTTGTAAGTGTCTGTCAGATCTCCTATGAATAAAAACACTAATCATATCTTTTCTTTTGTGAATATCACCTATTTTCCATTTTTATCAAAACGCTAATCCAGTGTTTTCTTATAGCAATGCCCCATATTTTTCAATCAAAACACTAATCCTTTATTTTCTTTTCGTAATCGGTCACGGTATTTTAAAGTCAAAAACTCAACTTATTTCTATAGTAATGTCTCATATTTTAAGATGAAAACCCAATCATTTGTTTTTATTTGGGAATGTTTGTTATTTTAGAATCAAAATAATAATTATATGTTTTTTCAATTTGAAATGTCTCATATTATTCCATCAAAACCCTTATCATATGTTTTCATTTTTGGAATGGCTCTCCATTTTTGAATCAAAACATAATCCTATGTCTTGGTAATGTATGGTATAATCAAAAACCTAATTTTATGTTTTCTTTTGGAAATGTTCCGCTATTTTTGGTTTTTAATCAAAACTTTGGATCCTTTTCCTCTTAAAATAATATCTCTAATTTTTCAATCAAAACCTTAATCCTACGTTTTTTTATTGAAATGTCTTATATTTTCAAGCAAAAACCTAAATCCTATAGTTTTCTATTAGGAAAATATCTACTATGTTTTAATCAAGCCCTAATTGTATGTTTTCTTATAGTAATGTCTCCTATTTTTCAAATCAAAACCCTAATCCGGTGTGAAATATCTCATTTTTAGGCCCTTCGCTTTGATGCGTAGTAGCAAATTTTTCTCAGAGGAATTTTATTCCATAGGATCTCAAAATGATTCCTTTGGAATTATCTACGAGGAAAAATTCCTCTGGAATCGTTATTTGGATGTGCGCAGGAATTTTCCATATGAATTTTTAATTTTGAAAATGAAACTAGCATGTTAGAGTTTTGATAAAACTAGCAGTTGGAGTTTTTCAAAAACCAGTGCTAACACAATTTTTCTCTATTTAAACAACAATCTTGCTATTTGTATACTTATCTCCCTAGCTTAAATTTTTACCTCTCAAAGTTTTTTGTTTCAATATGGATCTAGATCAATGGTGAAAGATTAATGAAGATGATGACGAATTCATGTTCACCATTTTACCTAGTTTATTTCCTACAAGTTCGCCAAGAACTCAGGGCCTTGTCATACATCAATATTAGTCAGTGATGCATATGTTCAAGAAATTCTTCTTAAGGTCATGAGGCACGCTAGTCGTGAATTTTTGTATGGAGCCCTCGTGATATTTCAAGCACTTGGTAATTGTTTAACAGAAAGATCTCTTATTCGAAGCTCAAAAAGGGTTACAATCGAGGAACAACTAGCAATGTTTATGTACACTCTTGCGCACAACGCTAGTAATCGTGACTGCAAGAACGTCAACATTCGCAGAAACGGTTAGCCAGTTATTTTAAAAAGTGATTGAAGCTATTACTACCTCTCGCGTACTACATATATAGAATTGCCACCAACAACTACATCGGCATTTATCCGGTAATAATAGACATTTTTCCATATTTCAAGATTAGAAATCTTTATAACTTGCCTTTTTATTTATTATTTATATTTTTAAATTTCTCTTAACAAATGTTATGCGTTTATTATTTTGGGATTGTATTAGTGCTATTGTTGGAACACATATTCTAATCACTATTTCTTTGGCCTTGCAAGATCCTTATAGAAATAGAAAACAAACATTATCCCGTATCGTCATGGTCGCATGCGATTTTAACCTTATGTTTTGTATATGTTCGAGCTGGTTGGGAAGGTTCTGCTTCTGAGTCAAAACTGTAATCCTATGTATTCTTGTAGCAATGTGCAATATTTTCATTCAAAATCCTAATCCTTTATTTTCTTATAGTATGTTCTCTATTTTTCAATCAAAACCCTAGTCCTACGTTATCTTTTTGGAATGGCTACTATATTTGAATCAATTCCTAGTCCTATATTTTTCTAATAGTAATGTCTCTTTTTTTTCAATAAAAATTATAATCCTATGTTTTCTTGTTTGGATGCCCTACTATATTTGAATCAAAACACTAATCATATGTGTTTTTTTCTTAATGTCTTATATTTATCAATTTTTGAATCAAAACACTATCATATTTTTTTCTTTTCGAAATGTCTCCTATTTATCAATTTTCTGAATGTCTCATAATTATTAGTTTTTGAATCAAAACTCTAACCTATGTTTTCTTTTCGAATGTCTCCTATTTTGGAATGTCTTCTATTCAATATGACACATTCCTTATTGTTTTATAATGCCTTAGTATGTCTCATGTTTTTCAATTAAAATACTAATTGTGTGTTTTCTTTTTGAAATGTCCCCTATTTTCCAATGAAAAACATAGTATTATAGTTTTGATTGAAAAATGTGAAACATTTTGAAAAATATGGTTTTCACTAAAAAATAGGAGACATTAATATAAGAAAACATAAGATTAGTGTTTTGATTAAAAACCAAAAAATAGGGCACATTTCAAAAAGAAAACAGAGGATTAGGTTTTTGATTACAAAATAGGAACCATTCCCAAAAAAGAACATAAAATTAGGGTTTTGATTGAGAAATTGGAGACATTCGGAAAAAGAAAACATAGGATTATTGTGTTGATTGAAAAATATGAGACATTACGAAAAATATAGGATTATTGTTTTGATTGAAAAATAGCAGACATTTCCAAAAAAAAACATAAGATTAGAGTTTTCATTGAAAAATATGATACATTACTATAAGAAAACATAGGAATAGAGTTTTATTTAAAAAATAGCAGACATTCCAAAAACAAAAACAAAGGAATAGAGTTTTGATGGAAAATATGGGACATTTTGAAAAAAACATAAGATTCGGGTTTTGATTGAAAGATATAATTAGTAATGTTTTCTTGTAGAAATATCTCCTCTTTTCAAAACATAGGATTTGTGTTTTGATTGAATGATAGCACTCATTTTGAAAAGAAAACATAGAATTAGGGTTTTGATTAAAAAATAGCTAACATTCAGATAAGAAAACATAGGTTTGGGTTTTGATTGAAAAATATGACACGTTACAAAAAGAAAACATACTATTATTGTTTTTGATATAAAAATAAGAGACATCAGTAAAAGAAAACATTATATTAGGCTCTTGGTTAAAAAATATGAGCTATTCCGAAAAAAAAAAAACATAGGATTAGCTTTTTGATTAAAAACCGGAGACATTGCGAAAAGAAAACATATTATTAGGGTTTTGAAACAAATATATTAGGCATTTCAAAAACAAAATGTACGATTACGGTTTTAATTTAAAAATAAAAGACATTACTATAAGAAAACATAAGAATAGTGTTTTGATGGAAAAATGGATGACACTACTATAAGAAAACATGAGATTAGTGTTTTCATTCAAAAATAGTACACATTCCGATAGAAAAACATAGGATTAATTTTTGATTGAAAAATACGAGACATTCCCAAAAAAAAAAATAGGATTGGGGTTTTGATTGAAAAATGGGACATTAAGAATAAAAAACATAGAATTAGGATTTTGATTAAAAAATAGTAGACATTCCGAAAAGAAAACATAGGATTAGGGTTTTGATTAAAAAGTAGGAGGCATTAAAAAAAACTTAGGATTAGGGTTTTGATTAAAAAAATATGAGACATTACAAAAAAGAAAACATGCGATTATTGTTTTGATTAAAAAATAACATACATTCCTAAAGCCTTTCTTGGATGGAGTTTGCGGAAGGTTCATAAAGTAAGATAAGGTAAGTTAAAAGAAGGGAAGGTAAGGGTTGAACTTATATCATGCTTGGGGCAAGAGTAAAGTAAAGGAAGGTTATTTAACTTTTTGTGTTTGGATTGGAGGTAAAGGAAAGTAAGGGTTAGTACTAATATTACCAAAATATCCTTGATATGTCTTATGCTTCCAATATTTGTTATCCTAAAATATTAGCAAAATAAGATGTTTACCCTTTGAGATATAAACTCAATAATAACAAAATAATAATTTTTTAATTAAAAAATAATTATTTTAAGAAAAAACACTATTTATTGTTAGGTCATTATATTATTCTACTAAGGGCATTCTTGTCATAAAAATAGTGAACCCTCCTCAACCCTCCAATTTGGAGGGTTTGAGAAGTGAGGTAAATGGGGTGTTTTCAACCCTCCATTTACCTCCCAAACTTTACTTCAGCCTCAACCCCTCACCCCAAGCAAGTTTTCAAATAACCCTTACCTCCAAAAATCCTCCCAAACCCTCCATAACCCTTCACTCTAAGCAAAGCAAACTGAATAAAAACATAATATTGGTATTTTTGATTAAAAAGATAGGAGGCATTTGGGAAAGAAAACATAGGATTAGTATTTTTTTATAAAAATGGGAGGTATTACGACAAGAAAAACATAAGATTTGGTTTTCATAATAAATTAATAAAGATTCCCAAAAACAAAGGATAGGATTAGAGTTTTTGATTCAAAAATATGAGACTTCTAGAGAAAAAAACAAAGGATTAGAGTTTTCTGATTTAAAATGGAAAAATAGGAAACATTTTTGAATAAAAACATAGGATTAGTGTTCGTTTGAAAAATAGCGTACCATTCCCAAAAAGTTAAAAAAAGATTAGGTTTTTGATTGAAAAAAGTCGTGACATTACGAAAAGAAAACATGTGTTAGGGCTTTAATTCAAAACTAATAAATAGCAAACATTATGAAGGGAAATCATGCATGGTTTCGATTGAAACATAGGAGACTATCTAAAAAGAAAACATAGGATTCAAGTTTCATTCAAATATAGTAGCCATTCCGAAAAGAAAACATATGATTTTTGTTTTGATTGAAAAATTGGAGACATTACAATAGGTAAACATAGGATTACAGTTTTTATTCAAAAAATTAGACATTGAAAACTAGGGCACATTGTTAAATGAAAACATATATTAGAGCTTTAATTGGAAATGTCACCTATTTTTAAATTTTTAATCAAAACCCTGATCCTATGTTTTCTTATAGTAATATCTCCCATTTTTCAATCAAAACCCAAATCCTATTTTTTCTTTCTGTGATTGTTCCTATTTTTAAATCAAAACTCTAATAGTATGTTTTCTTTTCACAATGCCTCCTATTTTTCAATCAAAACACAAATCTTTTGTTTTCTTTATAGAATGTATGTTATTTTGGAATTAAAACGGTAGTTCCTCGTTTTCTTATAGTAATGTCTTAGATTTTTCTATCAAAACCCTAATAATATGTTTTCTTTTCGGAATGCCTTCTATATTTCAATCAAAATCTTAATCCTATATTTTTTTTCGGAATGGGTACTAGTTTGAAATCAAAACACAAATCCAATGTTTTCTTATAGTAATTTCGAAAACCTAATCCTTTCTTTCCTTTTCAAAATGTTTGCTATTTTTCAAATAAAGCCCTAATCCTATATTTTCTTTTCGGAATATCTGATATTTTTGAATCAAAACACTAATCCTATATTTTCTTTTGGAAATGCCCCCTATTTTTTGGTTTTTAATAAAAACCTAATACCATGTTTTATTATAGAGGAAATTGCCAAAGAAACCCCCTAAGTTTGCAATATTGCCAAAAACACCCCATTAGTTTTGCAATCCCTAAAAACCCTTCCTTTTAAACTTTATGGTTTTCAAAACCCGAAAGCATTTAACGGATGTCAACAGAGTGATTTTCAAATTTTATGGATGAAAATGCCCTTGCATGGGAAGTCGTGGCTGCAGCCATTTCGGCGGTTTGAGAGAAAGTCGGAGAGTTTTCCGTAGGGTAACCCCAAGAGATGAATTTACTGGAGCCGTATACATAGAGTTTTTTCTGAACTCCCATTTTCAGCTTTTCCATTTCCGAAGTTATCTCTACAGGCACATCTTCTGTAATTTCAGCTTTTCCCTTTCCACCCGGTATCTCGAAGGAGAAGTCCCGCAAGTAGTTGGCATTTCATCAGTTTGCAATCTAAGGTATTGAGTATGGTTTTATGTTAACTATTCATACAAAAGAAAGATTTTTTCGGTTTTGTTTTTGTGCTTGCTTTTTGTTGGAAGATATTGAAGTCTGCGAGGCAATTTCTCGGCTAGGGTTTTGTTTTTGTTTTTGCATTTTTGTCTGTATACACTATCGAAATAGTTTTTCGATTGTTATGATTTGTGTAATATTTTAATGTAAGTTTCACCTTTCATTTGATATGGTTGCAGTTTTACAAATGAGGTTTACATTTAAGAAATGAGATGTTACCGTTTAAATTTTGTTGTCTATGTTTACGTATTGTTGTCTATGTTTAATAAACTAGGTCTCTGTTTAACAAGTGATATCTCTGTTTAAGAATTGAGAGGTTACCTTTTAAAACCTTATATTTCCGTTTAAACATTTGTGAATACTGCGTGTTGAATGTGTTGTTATTATCGCAGGCTTGTGATTATGGCGGTCAACCTAGTTAATGGGCGATGCTATTTGACACCGGTAGTGGAGACCTTAGCTGAATTGAAAGATAACATGACCCCTCAACACTGGGAGATCACCCGAAGGACACCGTTTACAACATTCACTGAGCTGGAAGCTATATTCCGGGGAGAGGGTCCTTCTTGATTCTCTATTGCAAAGGTACGATGGCCGCACCAATAAATTCGTGGATCGGGAAAAGCTCGCGAGTTTCGAGCCCTCAAGATGTGACCCTCATTCTTGGTCTGCGTTGCGATGGTGACGTACCGTGTTTTCGAAGAAGAAAAATCCGGGCCGCTCGAGGGAGGTATTTATCAAAAACCTACAAGAGACACAGAGACTCCATCAAGAGCACTCTTTTGCAACTTGTTCGGCAGAGGGGAGAAGAAGAAATTTTTGTCAAACTTCTGATGGTGTACCTCATGGGTACAGTCCTCTTCCTAAATACATCATGCTTGGTTCCGAACTGGATCGTTGATTATGTCGATGATCTAACCGCCATGGGGCGATACGCATGGGCGTAGACGACGCACAAGTGGCTTATGGAGGACATTCCACAAGCAGCCACTCGAGTACAAGATAGATGTGCCGGGAAGAAGACCAACATAGGGTATATTAAGGGTTGCTCGGTCGCGCTAAACATCTGGTTTTACTAGCTGACCAGAACCGGAAAGAAAGTCCATTTCGGCAAGATCCCAAGGATGTTGTGCTACGATGAAAGTACTTACCAGAAGCAAGCGATGATAGAAACCAGCTTGCCATCGCTGGAAGAAAAAGAGGTAATAAATCAGTTACAATGTTTAATAGAAGTTTTTAATGTTTAAACATACTATTTAGCGTTTAACTTTATTATTTACAGTTTAAAATTTATTCATAAAAGTTTAAATATATTGTTTTCCATTTAAATATATTCTATAATGTTTAAATATATAAAAACTCTGTTTAAATATAGTTTTTATAGTTTAAAGTGAATGATTTCATTGAAATTGTTTGGTTTACATATGTTAGTTTCCTGAGCTAGTTTTTCTATTTGTTGGGGACAACCGCATCGAAGCAAGACACAATCCCACAACAAGAAGAAGCATGTAAGGATATGTCTGCGGTTAATACTGTCGTCCCTGCATCGAAGCCAGACACAATCCCACAACAACAACAACCATGTAAGGATATGTCGGCGGTTGATGTTGTCGCCGTCCCCGCATTGAAGGCAGACACAATCCCACAACAACAACAACCATGTAAGGATATGTTTGTGGTTGATGCTGTCGTCATTCCCGCATCGAAGTAAGATGCTGCTGGTGCTGAACACCGTCAATGCTCAACAACAGTGCCGCATGAAGACCCCGACCAAGCAATGAGAGATATGATCAACGTGAATCAAAAACGGGACGAGACGTCTCGGAAAATCTTTATTCCGAAGAAGAAAAAATGGGTTGGCCAATCGCGTCTTAACAAATACGAGCAGGAGTTGATGAGGATCTTTCCTCAACCCGCCCTATGGACGGAGTAAGTTTAAAGTTTTTATGATAGTGTTTAAATGTTTACATATTATCATTTAATTTATCTATTTAACATTTAATTATTTATAATTTCATTTGAAAGTTGTCTATATCATTTAAATAGTTACAATATGGTCTAATTATATCTGTTATCGTTTAACCTCAGCACTGTCGTGTGGAAGAATAATGCTGTCAGCACCACACGAGACAAACTATACACTCTACTTGAGGGGAATGAGATGGTCACAGATGATGTGATGGACGCTTTCATATGCATAATACAAAAGTCGCTGAGCAAAGTGCCATATCCTTACAAGAAGCGCGCCTCCATCACACCACCGCTGGCGCTGTTTATGTCAAAGCAGGACAACACACATGAAACCACTATGGCTATGATCGGAGATGCCATGCCCAACTTGCATGAAGTTCAAATTGTCATCCTCCCAATAATCATGAATGGCCACTTCTATGTCGTCGTCCTTGACAATGATAAATAAGAATACAGGTATTATTTTTCATGCACGGGGTACGATAAAGACGCGTTAGACATGGTAAGTTCTTTAATAAATTATTTCTAATTAATAGTGTTTGGTATTTAATCGGTATTATAATCTCAACTTGTATATCTCGACAGTGGAATCTATTCGACATTTGTGCCGATATGGAGTTCGCCGAGTCGGTGACCTCAAAGTACCCACTAGTTCACGACATGGACACCCCATGACAAAAACAATAAAGCGTCGATTGCACCATCTATGTCATGTGGTTTATCAAGCAATTACTCGCCGATGAGAAGCTACGGTTACCGCAGACAGACGTCCCTTACTTGAGATTAAAGTATGTTTCCCACATACTTAAGGAGGGGAGAGCAGCCGACGTCCATGACAAATGCAATTCATTGTTTTTGTTTTCGAAGAACATGACTTGTATATCTCAATATAAATTTTGTTTGTTTTCAATTGTAAAGCAGGTTAAATTCAATTCAGTTTCATTTCATTGTTTAACTTACAGTGTCATTGTTTACCTTTCAGTTTCATTGTTTGAATTTACCGGCTATCGTTTAAATATCAGTGTCAAATGTTTAAAATTAAAGTTTCTCTGTTTAAAATAACACTATCTCTGTTTAAATGAATGCGTTCACTGTAAAGAATAAGAGTTTATCTGTTTAAATGTGAAAACTTGCCACTCAATTCAGATTGTTTCTCTTTAGAAATCAGCTTATTTACAATGCCTAGTCGGTGACAGTTTCATTGCAAGATCTACGATTGTGACCGGATCCATGGCAGCGATTGCAATGTAACTCGCGGACATCAAACACTTGCGACTCGATCCTCTTTCGTCTAGGACGCCCAGGATGCCTTCTCATCACAGGCGGTCGCAAACGAAGCTCACGATTTCCGTCTGAAGGCTTGTTATCATCGCGTATGGGAAATATAGTTTCCTTATACGCCAGTTTGTAATTGTCAACGGTGAAGTAGCCTCTAATAAATCGATGAACGTTGGTGTCTGTCTGCATTATTGCAGCGCAAACGTGTTTGCAAGGGATACCATAAACATGCCACCTTCGACATGAACAAGTTCTGATGGCAAGATCTACAAAGTTGCTGCACTGGTCGATCACTTCATAACGATCATCGACACAATGACCAACACGAAGATTTCGGCTATCCTCGACAATTATCTCTACCTTCGTATGTATGTCTGGGCATAAGTAGGTCTCCCATTTATTCGCTTGCTCACGGCGGTTACATAACATGCGCATCAACTTGAACCTGACAAACAAGGTTAAACAAAGACAGTGATGGTTAAATAATTGGTAAACTGTTTTAAACTGTATGGTAAATATTTAAAGGAAAAAAATAATATTTAAAGTCAAATAATAATAATTAAACAATTATGAAATGTTTTAAAGGGTAACACTAAATGTTAAGTGTAAATCAACATTCGCAGACCTTATGGAGTCGACCATTTTCGTCACCGGTAAATTGCAAGCTTCTTTGATCCAAGCATTGAATGACTCTGCGACATTTGAATACATCTCACCCCAACGATCACTTCTGAACAAATAATTCAACTAATGTGCCATATCCGATTTATTAATCAACCAGTGATGGGTTTCAGGTGATGTTGCCTGCAGTTCATTGACGGTATCATCGAATTCTTTAGCCGTGGATGCCCACGCAATGCGAAAGCATATAGACCAACACTCCTCCCTCAATGCCTTCCCAAGTCTGACATTGGCTTTCATAAAATTGGTCTCCAAATGTCGAAGACAGTATGCATGTGGCGAAGAAGGGAAGACTCTCGCAATTGCGCTCACAAGGCCCTTCGACCTGTCTGACACGAAGGTAATTATCTCGTGATAATCTCCTTCCTCGTATAAAGCATCACCTAACTTGGATATGAACCAAGTCCAATTGGCATCGGTCTCATTGTCGACAATACGGAAGGCGACATGGAAAAAACCATTGTTTCCATCTTTCCCTGTGGCACCCAGTAGAGTACCCTGATACTTTCAAAGGAGGTGGGTACCATCGAGAAACAGTAGCGGTCTGCAAGCCCTCTTGAATCCCACAATACACGCGCTGAAAGAAAAGAAAGCATGTTTAAAACGATCACCATCTCTTTCCACGATCGCAATGCTGCCGGGGTGTGTCTCAGCCACCTTATCCACGTACCAAAGCAATAAAGCATAGCTGGAGATGTGACTGCCGTCGAGAACCACCTGGGAATGCTCTTTTCTGAACCAAGTCTGATTGTATGGTATGTGCACACCATGTTCCCGCAACATGTCCTTCTAAATGTCAATGGCCTTATACAAGGTCCGGTCCTTGAGTTTCTGAATCACTAGTGCGGTTACCCATTTTTTGGACGCTTTCGGATGTGACGCCGAACCTATTCCACCACCGCAAGTGTGTGACGGGTTGATTGTCTTCATTTTGAAAGTATTTTTATTATACTCTTTTGATGCATGAAGGCGCCAATGACAACCATCTGCAGTGCATTCCACAGTCACCCGATGTTTTTCGTTCTTTATGAATTTAAAGTCAAAATTCCGTTTGATTGCAAAATTTCGAAGTACGACCCCGAAATGTTCAACATTGTCAAAACGTTGTCCGATATCCAACGACGACATTTCAGAATGATCTGACGAGGAAGGAAGACATCCCACACCGTCAGGGTCACCATTGGGTTGAACGGGAGCGCTTGCAGAATCTGAATTCCTGCCAACACTTCAATTAAATGAAAAGATAAATATTTTAAGCAAAGAATAGACTGTTTAAGTGATAAAGTAAACATTTGAATGTTAAAGTAAATAGTTAAACTGTGAACAATTAACTTAAACGAATAATACAAGATTTTAACCAGTGACTGACATACTTAAACAATAATGAACCTATACAACTAGATCAAATAAAAGAGAAGGAACTTACAACGAGAAAAACTCGTTTTCATTAGGATTCGACAATGGCACATTGTTTGTCTCGACAACAAGATCAACTACAGCGCATTTGAAGATGGAGTGCACATGACACATCCGCTGAAAGTCAACATCGTTTTCTATTGGACAAACCATTTTATATCCGTCAGGTGTGATAAACTTCACCTTGACAAGAAAAACTTTGAGACCCCATCGCTCACATATCTCAGCTAACACCAACTCCAAGAAGAAGTTATATCCGTCGGGTGTGAACATTAGCACTCTTCCCTCCCCGTTGTATCTAGTAATACCACAAAAACTTTCCATAATATATCGGCCGAAAGCAAATCGTACAAACCAAATGAAAAAAAGAACAAAAAGAAGAAGAAGAAGAAGAAGAAGTAAAGAATAAACAGAAATCAGAAACGCAAACAAAAAAGTGCACAGTTGTATGCATAAAGGTTAGACTAGACGTGATGTGATTGGGCGGTATTTTTCCCTCCATCCCAAGGGCAAAAAAGGAAATAACTAGTGTGGACCCACTTGAACTGACAGAGAAGGGGTAATCCCTAGAGACAAATATTATTGGATCCATTGTACTTTTCGGCCGGGCATCCTTGTTTGGAAGTTGCGTCCGCTTTCCACCATTGTCGTGAGGAAGCCATATTGTCATCGCTCGAAGGAAGGTTCTCACTTTACCATGAGTCTCTGTTTAAACGTCAAGTTTTTTATGTTTAAACCAATACATATAGGGTCCGTTTGATTCGTTAAGGAGAACAACACAAGCAGTACAGTGCAGTACAAGCAGTTAGAGTACAACACAAGTGCTTGTGTTGTTTCTATGTTTGATTTTCATCGAATAGTACAAAACCTTTTGTGTTGATTAATGTTTGATTTGCATAAGTACAGAACACAAAATAATAAATTACAATAATACCTTTTTACTATTCTATATTTTTTTTATAATAAAAAATACACAATAATATTTTATAAAAACCTTGTCAAATTTTATGATACCTAACAACCAATGATTTAAAAACCTGACCGGACCGGCCGGTAAACCGGTCCGGTTAGTGATATAAACTACAAAAGAACCGGACCGACCGGTTCAACCTGTGAACCGGTTGGACCGAACCGGTTAATTTATTGATTTAATTCATTTAATTAATTTATTTATTTTATAATTAAAAACTTATATCAAGTTAATAAACTCATTAACTCCGTCCAAATTTTAAAAAGTCAAAAAAGTCAAAAAAAATAAAAAACAAGATGCATAAAAATATTAATATATTATAATTTATTATCATTAATTTATTATGATTAACTTATAATTTTACACTAATCAATAATTAAAATCATTAAAGTTAAAGTGTTAAACCAAATATTTGAATGATTTGGTTTCAATTTTTTAATCATTATTGTTGTTGTTGTATACTTGTAGATTTATATGTTATTTAATTCTTTATTTTTCAATATTTTTTGTATAGTTGTATCTTTGTATATTTGTATTTTAGAAATTTTAATTTTATGTCAAGTTAAAACTTTATGACTTTATAAAGGTAATTTAAATTTGCCAATATGTAATTTTGTATCTTTTTTATTATTTTTTCCTTATTACTGAAATTATTTTTTACTTATTTTTAATGTTTTCTTGATTTTTAAATATTTATTTATTTGAAAAAATTAAATCCGGTTGAAACGGCCGGTTCAACCCGTTCAACTGGTTGGACTGGAACCGATTGCCTAACCGGTTCGACAACCGGTCCGGTTATTAAAACATTGCTGACAACATAACAACAAATTAAAAAATCAATATAATTTTAAAAATATTTAATCCAAAACAAACAAACTTTCATCAATATCTTAATCTTAAAAAACAAATTAATTGATAGATAAATAAATAGATAAATAAATATGTAAATTTTTAAATAGATAAATAAATATAAATAAAATAAAAATAAATCATGTTATTAATGAGTAGTGTAAATTTTAATTTTAAATAGGGACAATTTTGTCATTAGTTGTCCTGTACTTCGCAGAAATTTTTGCACCGTGATTTTGGCGGTACAAAAAAAATTAAGAAGTTGTGCTGTACCGATTGAGTAGTTTGTGTTGTACTTCGGCCTTATTTGTAAATAAAACACATAACAATAGAAATTGTTTTGTCCTGACCCTTGAAATCGTGCGTATCAAACAAACCCATAGTGTTTAAAGTAACGGTTAACTGTTTAAATAATTTCTATATCGTTTAAAGAATATGTAAACCGTTTAAATATAGTGATTTAACTGTTTTAAAATATATGTTATTGTTTAAATTGAATGCTTTCACTGACATCGCGTTGAAGATGGGTACCTCCCGGGTCACTGTTTAAACATCTTTATGTATTTGCTTAAACACCGTTGTCACTGTTTAAAGAGTAAATCGATTATTTTTTAACATTTTGTTTTGTTTACAATGCCCTTTTTTGTTTCTCAAATTGTTTTTTTCTTACTATGTCTGTGTTTAAATTTCATAAGTTATCACAAGTTGACACTCAAATAAGTTTGTTTGTTTAAAATATTTAAACATTTACAATGGCCTCTGATTAAAGATCAGAAGTTCACACTCAAATAAGTTTTTTTAATTAAAATAAAACATTTACAATATTTACAACATTTACAATGTCTTCTCGGACCTCGGACACTCGCGAGTCGACCCTCGTTCGTCTATTAAGATTTCGGTTTGACTCACCAAGTATCTTTATCTTCGAATGCTCACGGCGATTTCATAACATGTGCATCAACTTGAACCTGCACAACGTAGAACATAACACGTTAAAAAAGGTTAAGCAAACACATTCATAAAAATGTCTATTAATCAATGTGTCATGGTCTGACTTAAGCGAAGATCCTGAGAGTTAAACACAGAAAATAATATTTGTACACTGATGAAAAGTTTTTAAAGGGTGAGAACAATTCTCAAGTGATAAATATCAACTCCGTTTTAAAGGATGTTTCATGATCTCCCTCCTCTGGAGAATCCTCAGCAATCAAGCAATAAGTGAAAAGTTTCTTTTTTTGCCCAAGTTGAAATGGCAGCTTAATTGCTTGCCCATCATCCACTGCTGGAGAATCCTCCACATTTAGGCAATTATGCGGGAATTTTGACTTGGGCAAGAAAACATAGTTTAACTTGTTGCGTGAGTACGGCTGATTGTTATCAAGATGAGGAGGATCATGAGACATCCTTTAAGATAGAGATGATCTTAAAATTTTGGTCTGACTCCAACGAATATCATACACAAGAAGCAGAGGAGGAGGAGGAGGATGAGGACGATGAGGAGTGGTTGTCCATGGGAAGGGTTCTTCCTGGTCATTTATGGTGTGAAGTCCACAAGCAGGTTGACGCTTCATATCCGAGAAAAAAGGGAAACTCACAGTGGACCGAGATTGACTGATCACAATGAACGGGTCTTCGGATATTTATGTTATTGTGCAGAAGAATTAATGCCGTCATTAATTCTTCTGCAAGGGATACTATAAATTTTCCACCTGCCACCTGCCACATGCCAATACTTCAATTCAAACAAAAAAGATCAATATTTTACGCAGAGACTTTGAGAATTTACACGTTAGGTCAATATTTATACATTAATATGAATAGTTAAACAGGTAAAGACAAATTTAAATGGAGACGACAATTCTTAAACAAATATGTAATATATTTAAACATAGAATAGCAAAGAGTTAAACAGTATTTAACATATACAACTAGATAACCATAAACGAGAAGAACATTACAATGAAATGAACTCGTTTTCAGTAGGATTCGACAATGGCACATCGTCTGTCTCGACCACAAGATCGACTACAACTCATTTATATATTTCGGGTATGATAAACTTCACCCAGACTCGTTTCCTGAAACAGATTTACATCTATCATTACCACAAAAATACTCCATAATAAACATCCATTGTTTATAAATTCTGTTACTCCCACCCTCCCGCAGAATGGTCAAAGTGATAGCAACGAAGAGATTCTCACCGTATTATGAAACTGGCAGAACTGAAATTGAACAAACTAAATGAGGAGAAGAACAAGAAGATGTAATGCAACTTCTAGACATTGTCTAACAGAAAGCAAGCAGAAAGCCCTTGAAAAGGTTGGACATGATGTGATTTGGCGCTTTTTTTTCCCACCATTTTCAACGGCAAAAATGGGATTTCACAACATGGACCCATTTGAAGTGAACGGTAGAGGGTAAAAGGAAAGTTAAACACTAATGGAAGGGCTGCCCGGGGTTTGCCAAACTTGGAGGGGCTGTTTGGGAATATTTGAAATTCACTAGGGGTAAACAGTAATTTTCCCTTTATTATATTAATGCCTCTAACTTTTCAATCAAAACCCTAATCCTATGTTTTCTTTTTCAAATTTCTCATATTTTTCAATCAAAACTCTAATCTTATGTTTTCTTTCCGGAATGCTTTCAATTTTTGAAACAAAATCCTAATCTTTTGTTTTCTTTTCAGAATGTCTCCTATCTTTCTATCAAACCCTAATCCTATGTTTTTTTTAGAAATGTCTCATACTTTTCAATCAAAACCATAATCCTATGTTTTCTTTTTAGAAAGTCTCCTATTTTTGAATCAAAATCCTACTAGTATGTGTTCATTTTTTGAATGGCTGCTATTTTTGAATTAAAACACTAATACTAAGTTGTTTTTTTTATAATAATGTCTCCTATTTTTCATTCAAAACACTAATCTTATGTTTTTTTATAGTAATGTGTCCTATTTTCAATGAAAATCCTAATACTATCTTTTCTTATAGTAATGTCTCCTATTTTTCAATCTAAAACCAAAATCCTAAGTTTTATTTTGCGACTACTATATTTGAATAAAATCCCTAATCCTATATTTTCTTATAGTAATGTCTCCTATTTTTCAATCAAAACCCTAACCCTATATTTTATTTTTGAAATGGCTAATAATTTTGACTCAAAACCTAATCTTTTACTTTCCTATTCGAATATCTACTATTTTTTAATCAAAATCATAATCCTATAATTTATTTTGCAAATGTGCCCTATTTTCGGTTTTTAATCAAAACCCTTATTTTATGTTTTCTTATAGTAATGAGACATTCTAAAAATAAAACAATGGATTAGGGTTTGATTCAAAATAGTAGACATACTAAAAATAAGACATAATGTTAGGATTTTGATTGAAAAATATAATACATTTCGATAAGAAAACATAGGATTATCGTTTTGATTGAAAGATAGGAGACATTCCAAACAGAAAACATAAAATTAGTTTTTTTTGTTCTAAAATTGGATGCAATCCGAAAACAAAATATATGATTAGGGTTTTGATTAAAATTATGAGACTTTTCAAAAAGAAAACATAGGATTTGAGTTTTGATTAAAAAAAAAAAAATATGGGACATTTCCAATAGTAAACAAAGGATTAGGGTTTTGATTAAAAAATAATAGAAATTCGAAAGAGGTTTTGCTTTTTTTATTCCAAAATAAGACCCATTCGTAAAAAGAAAAACCTAGTATTAGGGTTTCCATTGAAAAATAAAGGGACGTTACTAGTATTAGGGTTTTGGATAAAAATTGTCGACATTACCACAAAAAACATAAGACTATTGTTTTTGATTTAAAAAAATAGAAAACATTAACAAGAAAAACATTAGATTAGGTTTTTCAATCAAAGCTCTAATTGTATGTTTTCTTATTGTAATGTCTGCTATTTTTCGTTTTGAATAAAAACCCTAATAATATGTGTTCTTTTCAAAATGTGTCCTATTTTTTAGTTTTGAATCAAAAAACTAATCCTATCTTTTGTTTTGGGAATCTCGGCTAATTTTAATCAAAATGCTAATCTTTTGTTTTCTTTTTATAATCCCTCCTACTTTTTAATCAAGAACCTAATCCAATGTTTTCTTTTGAGAATTTCTGTTATTTTTGTATCAAAGACCTAATCCTATGTTTTCTTTTCGAAATGTCCACTTTCTTTTGGATTTTAATCAAAACCCAAATCCAAATCATAATCCAATGTTTTCTTTTGAGAATATCTATTATTTTTTAATCAAAACCCTAATCCTATGTTTTCTTATGGAAATGTCCACTATTTTTTGGTTTTCAATCAAAACTTTAATCCTATGTTTTCTTATTGTAATGTCTTCTATTTTTCAATCAAAACCCTAATCTTATGGTTTCTTTTGAAAATTTCCCATATTTTTCAAACTAAAACCTAATCCTATGTTTTATTATAATAATGTTTGATATTTTTGAATCAAAACCACAATCCTATGTTTTCTTATAGTAATGTCTCCTATTTTGTCAAAAAAAACCCTAATCCTATCTTTTCTTTTCGAAATTTCTCATACTTTTCAATCAAAACTTTAATCCTATGTTATCTTTTGGGAATGCCTTCTATTTTTGAATCAAAACCCTAATCATATGTTTTGTTTTGGAAATATCCCCTATTTTTTAATCAAAAACCTAAGCCCCATGTTTTGTTTCCAGAATGCCCTGCTACTTCTGAAACAAAACCCTAATCCTCTATTTTCTTTTTGCAATGTCAGCTATTTTTGAATGAAAACCCAAATCATGTGTTTTCATTTGGAAATGACCTTATGCTTCAGTTTTTAATCAAAACCCTAATCCAATATTTTATTATAGTAATGTCTCATATTTATTAATCAAAACCCTAACGCTAAATTTCTTTTTTGAATGTCTACTATTTTTGAATCAAAACCCTAATCATATGGTTTTTATAGAATTTCTAATACTTTTCATTTAAAACACTTATCATATATTTTCTTTTCGTAATGCCTCTTTTTGTTGAATAAAAAGCCTAATCCTATGTTTTCTTTTTGTAATGTCTCCTATCTTTCAATCAAAAACTGAATCTTATGCTTTCTTTATCTTAACGTCTACTATTTCTTAATCAAAATTTAATCCTATGTTTTTCATTTAGTAATGTCTCTTATTGTTCAATTAAAACCCTAATCCTATGTTTTCTTTTCAAAATTTCTCATATTTTTCAATCAAAACTCTAATCATATGTTTTTTTTTTCAGAATGTCTATTGTCTTTTAATCAAAACCCTAATCCTATCTTTTGTTTTAGTAATATCTCCTATTTTTCAATCAAAACCCTAATCCTATCTTTTTTTATGTTTTGTTTTCAGTTTTATTAGTGGGTTTGTTTGGCTCTTATGGACTAATTAAATTCAAAAGCAGTGTTATATTTACCCATATCCTAGACATTGAGTGATTTATGTCTACCTTTCAATTGAATTATTCATGTACAATTTCCTTTCCTAAACCTTTATAGAGATGAGAATGGAGTTTCATCTTAGTGACAAAAAGTGCAGGAGCTCCACAAGTTGAAATACTCATTATTTGATTGTTGGTTCTAATTGCTACTATGAGGAGTTTGGTCTCATGTTACTTCTCAATCATGTGAATTACATTACTTCTATTAGTCCAAATACCCCAATATGATAATTGGGAGGTTGAATGATGCATGTAGCAGTGCTACTGATACTTTATGGTGCATATACTTTATGGAGACAAATTAGTAATAATTATTCATGATTTTATTAATGGATCAACACCATTGCACCCTAACCACCATCTGAACCATAATAGTACCCATTTCTCCCACCATCTTTCTTTTCCATTTTTGATTGTGTATGCGTGTGCATTATTGTGTTTGTTCAATGTGTTTTTTAAATCTAAATAGACACTGCACTTTGACATGGCTGGAATAAAATAAAAAATAAAAATACTATACTAACATTGATTTCATTTATTGAAATTTGAAATGTTAGAGAGCCACTAGTCATACAGGGAAAAAGCATCATGGAGTTATTATTATTAGTAGTAGTATTATTAGCATCATTGAGTCATACAGGGAAAAAGCCGCTAGTATTGAAATGTTAGAGAGCCACTAACATTGATTTTATTTATTGAAATTTGCTTACATTATCTTATCTACACATTATGTTATCTCATTAAAATTAATTGTATATTAAGTGATATGATTTGATGGTTTTTTTAAAGGTCAATCTTTATATATATATATATATTTTTTATGGGGTTCACATGTTTCACAGTGAATTGGATTTCATATAATGTCTTACTAAATCATTTTTTTGGTGTAAAATGCATCACATGTAAAACTATTTATTTTAGTTCACATGCAAAACTATCTATATTACTCCTTCTAGTTTTTATGCAATATCAGGTTGTATTTTTCCAGAAAATTTTTTCCCTTGTTTGCATGTTTTGAAAAGTTAGAAATACCTAACTAGAAAGAATATTTACTCAATGTTTCAGTAGTATCAACAAGAATCATCTAAACTATGGCAACAAATCACAAACCTGCATAACTCTAACAAGTAAACAATGCACACACTTTACTTTCATATATTAATAAATATTTGATAAAATGAACAAGCAAGAATAATAATTTAATACATTTCATATTTGTGGTTTATTTATTTCTTATAGCTTTGATGCCCGGATGAAACTTGTATGTCCAAATGGAAAGGAATTTTTTATTTTTAATAAATATGACAATACAAAGCGTGGGCACTTAAGCAATAGAAATATGTCCATACATCCTTAACATGTGACATGAGGATTGGATGCAAACCAATAAAATGCATTATATCTTTTAATTTCCTAGATCATATAGCTTTGATGCAAACATAGTTATTTGATTTTTGCTTTCTTCATTGCTAAATTGCATAATGTATTTCTTAAAAGGATCTTGTTAATAAACAATTGCACAAGTGAGCTATATCAATTTACCAATTATTGGTGTTTGAAATTCTCACTTTTATATGACCATTTTATTCTTATTTTTTGTTTGTTTTTTTAGTTAATGAATTTAAGGGCTAATGATATAATGAGTGTGTTGACTGATTTTACCTTTTTAGCACATAACTATTAGTAATATGGATGCAATTAGGAGTTGGATGTATACTAGGCTTAAGGATGGACTTTTGAATCCTAATTTCTTGCAAGGAATAAATGAGTTTAAGATTGTGAGGAGTGGCTTCAATAGACACTTAGCCAAGTACAAGATAATAGCAAGGGGCTTCAATAAAGTGTGCTTAAAATGAAAGAGGAGAATGACCAATATCGAGCGGAGATGATACGTCAAATGAGGGACCTGATGATGAGTTTGAGATGAGAATTCTTCCGCAATAGCAGTTTACCACATAGGACTCACAACCATTTACTGATGATCATGATGTTGACTTATAGTTGTATTTGTCGTATACTTATTATTTTGTGTTGAACATATATACTTAAACATTTCTTTTTGTACGAATTGATGAGTTTATCTTAGTTATTGTTATTCTAGCTAAAAACTTTATGTACTAGGTTTTAAAACCAAATCAGCGATATAATTTTTATTTTATTTTATTGGCTTAAATGTTAGAAACGGATTATAAACGGATTTATATATTTGAATATTATTTTTTAAATTTTAAAAACTTTAGAAACGGATTAGGAACAAAAAAAAACTATTGTTTCTAATGGGGGGGATAAAAATAAAACAGAAAATATTCTGTTTGGAATCCATTTCTAATTTTTGTAACGGTGGTTTCTTAATTAAGAAACGGAATTACAACGGAATTTAGAAACGGAACCAACATACCTTATTCTGTTTTAATTTTTTAAAAGTTAGAAACATATTGCTTCCCGTTTCTAATCCTTTGTTTCATTTAGAAACGGAATATTTTCCCGTTTCTATTTAAATTAGAAACAAGCGTATTCAAAACAGATAAATTCTGTTTCTAAATAGTAATCTTCTTGTAGTGCTAATTCTATATTTTCTTTTTTGGAATGTGTGTTATTTATGAATTAAAACTCTAATCCTATGTTTTACTTTTGAAATTTAACCTTTTTTTTTAGTTTTTAACCAAAACCCGAATGCTTTGTTTTCTTAGAGTGATGTCTTCTATTTTACAATAAAAGCCCTAATCCTATTTTTTATTTTCGGAATGTCTACTATTTTTTATTCAAAACCCTAATCCTATATTTTATTTTTTTGAATGTCTCATATTTTTCAATCAAAACCCTAATCCTATATTTTCCTTTATCAATGCCTACTATATTTCAATCAAAACCCTAATCTTATGTTTTATTTTCGGAATACCTACTATTTTTTAATCAAATACCTAATACTCTGTTTTCTTATAATAATGTCTCCAATTTTTCAATCAAAACCCTAATCCTGTAATTTCTTTTTAGAATGTCTACTATATTTGAATCAAAACCATAATCATATGTTTTCTTTTCGTAATATCTCCTATTTTTCAAACGAAACCCTAATCTTATCTTTTTCTTTTTGAAATGTCTCATATTTTTAAAGCAAAACCCTAATCCTATGTTTCATTCTCGGAATGTCTACTTTTTTCAATCAAAACTCTAATCCTATGTTTTCTTATAGTAATGTTTCCTATTTTTCAATTAAAACTCAAATCCTATGTTTCAGTTTGGAAATGCCTACTATTTTTGAATCAAAACTTTTATCCTATGTTTCCTTATAGTAATGTGTCCTACTTTTCATTCAAATCCCAAATCTTCTATTTTCTTATGGTAATGTCTCTGATTTTTCAATCAAACCTCTAATCTTATGTTACCTTTTCAGAATACATACTATATTTGAATGAAAACCTTAGTCATATATTTTGTTTTCGCAATGTCTTCTATTTTTAATTCGAACACCTAATCATATGTTTTCTTTTGGGAATGTCTCCTATGTTTTCTGCTAGGAATGACTATTATATTTCAATCAAAACTCTAATCTTATGTTTTCTTTTTGGAATGTCTACTTTTTCTTAATCAAACTCTAATCCTATGTTTTCTTTTTGGAATGCCTACTATAGTTGAATCAAAACTGTAATCCTATGTTTTCTTTCTTGAATGTCTCATATTTTTCAAACAAAACTAGAATCCTATGTTTTCTTTTCTTAGTGTCTCCTATATATCAGTTTTATTTTCGGAATGTCTTGTATTTGTTAGTTGTGAATGAAAACTCTAACCTATCTTTTCTTAGCGAAATGTCTCCTATTTTTGAGTCACTGCTATTCAATAGAAGATATTCCCGATTTTATAATGTCTTACTATGTCTCATATTTTTCAATCAAAATGCTAATCCAATGTTTTTTTTTTCAGAATGTTACATATTTTTTATTGAAAATATGAGACATTTCGAAAAGAAAAAATAAAATTCGGGTTTTGATTGAAAAATAGGAGACATTACTATAAGAAAATAAAGGATTAGGATTTTTGATTAAAAACCAAAAATTACGTAATATTTCCAAAAGAAAACATAAGATTAGTGTATTGATAACAAAATAGCAGACGTTCTCAAAAGAAAACATAAGATTAGGGTTTTGATTGAAAGATAGGATTCAATCCATAAAGAAAAAATAGGATTAGGGTTTTGATTGAAAAATATGAGACATTAAATAAAGAAAACATAGGAATATTGTTTTGATTCAAAAAGAGTAGACATTAGAAAAAGAAAACATAAGATTAGGTGTTTCATTGAAAAATATGAGACATTACTATAAGATAACCTAGAATTATAATTTTGTTTAAAACTTAGCAGATATTTATATAAGAAAAGAAATGATTATGGTTTTGACTTAAAAATATGGGACATTTCTAAAAAATAACATAGAATTTGGTTTCTAATTGAAAAATAGGATTATTAATGCTTTTATTTGGAAATGTCTCCGTTCTTTCATAACATATTATTTGTGTTTTGATTGAAAGATAGGATTATTAATGTTTTCTTTTCGAAATGTCTACATTCTTTCATAACATAGGATTTGGGTTTTGATTGAATGATTACTTTTGAATCAAAAACCTAATCATATATCTTTCTTATAGTATGTGTCCTATTTTCCAATCAGAATTCTAGTAGTGTGTCTTATTTTGCAATGCCTACTATATTTCAATCATAACCCTAATCTTATATTTTCTTTACGGAATGTCTAATACTTTTGAATCAAAACCCTAATCCTATGTTTTCCTTTATAGTAATGTGAAAAACCTAATTTTTTCTTTTCTCTATTGAATGTCTGCAATTTATGAATTAAAACCCTAATCAAATTTTATTTAGAAATGTACCCTATTTTTTGTTTTTCAATCGAACCCCAAATTCTATATTTATTATAGTAACGTCTCTATTTTTCAATCAAAACTCTATGTATTATTTTAGAAATATCTGATATTTTTCAAACAAAACCGTAATGTAATGTTTTCTTTTTGTAATGCATCCTATTTTTGAATTAAAATTCTAATATTAAGTTTTCTTTTCTGAATGTCTCCTAAGTTTCTATGAAAACCCTAATCCTATGATTTATTTTGGAAATGTCTCTTACTTTTAATCAAAACCATAATCCTATGTTTTCTTTTCGTGATGTCTATTGTTTTTGAATCAAAACCTTAATCCTATATTTTGTAATAGTAATGGATCCTATTTTCAATAAATATTCTAATACTTTGTCTTCATTTCGGAATGTCTATTATTTTTTAATTAAAACCCAAATCCTATATTTTCTTATACAAATGTCTCACATTTTCATTAAAAACACTAATCCTATGTTTTCTTATAGTAATATCTCATATTTTTCAATCAAAACATCAATACTATGTTTTCTTATAGTAATGCCCCCTGCCCCCTGTTTTTTAATCAAAATCCTAATCCTATGCTTTCTTTTTGTCATACCTACTATATTCTAATCAAAACACTAGCCCTATGCTTTCTTATAGTAATGTCTCTTATTTTTCTATAAAGACCCTATTCCTATGTTTTCTTTTGGAATGGATTATATTTTTGAATAAAAAAAATTATATATTTTCTTTTCGGAATGTCTGATATTTCTGAATCAAAACCTTAATATTATGTTTTTCGTTTGGAAGTGTCCCCTATTTTTTATTATTTTCAATCAAAATCCTGGTCATATGTTTCCTAATAGTAATGCCTCCTATTTTTCAATCAAAACCTTAATCCTAAGTTTTCTTTTAGAAATGTTTCATATTTTTCAATCAAAACACTAATCCTATGTTTTCTTTTTGGAATGTCTATTATTTTTTAATCAACACTCTAATCCCATGTTTACTTATGGTAATGTCTCCTATTTTTCAATCAAAACCCTAATCCTATGTTTTCTTTTTGGTATGTTTAATATTTTTTAATTAACACCCTAATCCCATGTTTTCTTATAGTAATGTCTCCTATTTTTCAATCAAAACCCTAATCCTTTGTTTTCTTTTCGAAATGTCTCAAATTTTTCAATATAAACCCTAATCTTATATTTTCTTTTCGAAATGTCTCAAATTTTTTAATCAAAATCCTAATCCTATGTTTTTTTTTTTGGGAATGTCGGCTATTTTTGAATCAAAACTCTAATCCTATTTTTTTTTTTTTAGAAATGTCCTCTATTTTTTAAACAAAAATCTACTTCTTTCTTTTATTTTCTCAATGTCTGCTATTTTTGAAACCAAGCCCTAATCCTATATTTTATTTTCAGAATGTGTCATATTTTTCAGTTTTGAAAGAAAACCCTAATCCTTTGTTTTCTTTTAGAAAGTTCCCATTTTTCTGAATCAAAACCATAACCTTATCTTTTGTTTTCGTAATCTCTGCTAACTTTTATCTTTCCTTTTTGTAATGACTGTGTCTTTTAATCAAACACCTAATCATATGTTTTGTTTTGGAAATGTCTGCTATTTTTTAATCGAAACCCTAATCCTATGTTTTCTTTTGTAAATGTCTTCTATTTTTTGGTTTTTAATCAAAATCCTAATCCGATATTTTATTATAGTAATGTATCCCATTTTTCAATAAAAAGCGTAATATTATGTTTTCTTTTGGAAATGGTTCCTATTTTTAGACTGATGAGTGCATTTTACATCATATTCACTCACATTCTTTCCATTCATTTACTTTTCTTTTAGCACAATTTTATCTATTTGAGGTGCTATTCTAGGTATATTTGTCCCATGTGCAAAAACTAGGGGCTCGAAGCACATTGGAGTGAATTCGGGGAGTAATTGAGCAGAAGAATCAGGATTCTGCTAAGTTTTAAGACTGACATGGCCATCGCACGACCATTCATTGTCCCCCTGGATATCCCAGGATTGAGATGACCAAGAAAGTATTCAAGCATGATCGTGCTCTCAAGCCAGACACGGTCTCTGCACGACCATGCGCATACCCCTAGAAAGCTCATCCTGAAGACTATTTGTTTAATCAGGGGAAGCATGAGCTGGTGGCTCCTTGCATGTCCGTGCACAGGCAAGGTATGGGCAAGTCACGATTATGTCTCACCCTCTGAAATTTTTAGCCCGATTCACTCATAATCCTCTGTGAGGACATGGTCATTGCATGACCATGTGTAGACAATGTCGAGCCTGAAAATTGCCATATAACTCAAGATTTTTAGGGTTTTTAGATCATCTTTGTTCGGGGATTCTATTCTCCACCACGAGGACTTGGATAAGATAAAAGATTAGGCTTCACCACACCATCTAGGGAGATCTAGAATATGTTGGAGGCACAAGGGAAATGTGGTTAGCACCAAGGAAGATCATCTTATGTAGAAAGGGAGAATCATGTCTTCTTGCTCTAGATTTTCAATTGTTTCTTCCTTGTTGTACTCATCCATGAGGGGTTAACCATCCACGGTGGCCTAGGGTGTTGAACTACAATGTTTTTTATGCTTTGACTAATTGTTTTTTGTTTGTCTATGGAGTTCATTGGATTCTAGTGTTAAATCTTGAGTTGCATGACTTAATGTGGTTAATCTGCACATATGCTTTGGTAAAACTTAGTATATGGATGACCATAGTTATGATTGCTTATTATGGTTGCAAAAATCGATGTGTTTGAGATGCACAGTTACCTTTGCAGACCTTGGTGCATTTGAGAACCATAGACACAATATTGTTTTTGAGTACACACTTGAACCTTAGGATGTACCAGGTAGGTATTTGAAATAATTCAATATACTATAACTCGTAGGGATCATTCTGGGGCATTGCTCTCTTATTGTCGAATATTCAACCCTAGCATGCCCATTCCTTCCTTCCATTCACTTTGGTTCTAGTTTTGTTCCTCTTTAAAACCAACCCAATCTTTACTTAACTAGAGATCAGAAGAAAATTGAGTACTTTAAGTTTTGGTCCCTGTGGTTCGACAACCCTAGCCCTCATGGGGTACCACTTTACTACTTGCTTGCGATCCGTACATTTGTGGATAGCACATCATAGATGAAAACGTTAATCCTAAATTTTCTTTTCCGAATGTCTAATGTTTTTGAATCAAAACGCCAACTCGATGTTTTCTTATAGAAATGTCTACTATTTTTCCATTCAAAACCCTAATCCTATATTTTTCCTATAGTAATGCCACATATTTTCAATCAAATCACAAATTTTATATTTTCTTTTTGGAAGGGCTACTATATTTGAATAAAAAGCCAAATCCTATGTTTTCTATATGGAATATCTCCTATCTCTTAATCGAAACCCAAATTCTATGTTTTCTTTTCTTAACGTCTCCTATTTAATAGTTTTGAGTCAAAACCTTAATCTATGTTTGCTTTTCAAAATGTCTCCTATTTTATAATCACAAACCTAATCCTTTCTTTTCCTTTTGGAATATCTGCTATTTTTGAATCAAACCCTATTTCTATGTTTTCTTTTCGGAATGTATCCTATTTTTAGTTTTGAATAGAAACCCAAATCCTTTGTTTTCTTTTCAATATGTCTCATTTTTTTTAATCAAAACCCTAATCCTATATTTTTTATTTTTGGAAATGTAAGATTAGGCTTTTGATTAAAAACCCTATTTTTCATAGGAGATATTACTATAAGAAAACATAGGATTTGGATTTTGAATCAACACCCTTATCATATGTTTTCTTTTTAGAATGTCTACTATATTTGAATCAAAACCCTAATCCTATGTTTTCTTTTAGAAATGTCTTCTATTTTGAAAACAAAACCTGAATCACATGTTTTCTTTTCTTAATGTCTCCTATTTATTTGTTTTAAATCAAAACCCTAACCTATGTTTTTTTTTTTGGAATGTCTCCTATTTTTCAATAAAGACATATTCCTTTATTTTCTTTTTGTAATGTCAATTATTTTTGAATCAAAACCCTAATCTTATATTTTCCTTTTGAATTTAGTTCTAATTTTTAGTTTTGAATCAAAACCGTAACCATTTGTTTTCCTTTCGGAATGTCTAATATTTTTTTAATGAAAACCCTAATCCTATTTTTGCTTATGGTGATGTCTCCTATTTTTCAATCAAAAACCTAATACTATGTTTTCTTTTTTGAATGTCTTCTATTTTTGAATCAAACAACTAATCCTATGTTTTCAATTAAAACCCTTATCCTATTTATTAATCAAAACAATTATTGTTTGTTTTATTTTATGAATGTCTCATTTTTTTTAATCAAAACCCTAATCTTATCTTTCAAAACCCTAATCCTTTGTTTTTATTTTTGTAATGTCACCTATCATTCAATCAAAACTCGAATCCTATGTTTTCTTTTCCTAAGGTCTACTATTTCTTAGTTTTGAATCAAAAATAATAATCTTATGTCTTATTATAGTAATGTCTCATACTCTTCAGTTTTTAATGAAAATCCTAATCCTTTTTTTTACTTTTAGAATGCCTCCTATTTTTTAATCAAAACACTGAACCTTTCTTTTATTTCCTGAATGTCTACTATTTTTGAATCAAAAAATTAATCCTAATAGGAGCCATTCCTATTTTGAATTATAACCCTAATCTGCTAATTTTTAATCAAAACCCTAATCATTTGTTTTATTTTATGAATGTCTCCTATCTTACAAACAAAACTCTAATCCTATGTTTTCCTTCAAAATTCTATTATTTTTTAATCAAACCCTAATTCAATGTTTTATTTTTGGAATACCTACAATTTTTGAATCAAAACACTAATCTTATGTTTTCTTTTGGCAATGTCTGGCATTTTTTTTTATTAATGTCTCATTTTTTTTCAATCAAAACACTAATCCTATCTTTTCTTTAAGGAATGGCTACAAATTTTTTTCAAAACCCTAATCCGATGTTTTCTTTTCGTAATTTCTCATATTTTTTCAATCAAAACCCTAATCCTATGTTTTTATTTCGGAATGCCTCCTACTTTTGAATGAAAACCCTAATCTTATTGTTTCTTTTAGAAATGTCTATTGTTTGTGAATTAAAACAATAATCGTATTTTTCTGTTATGTCAGCTATTTTTGAATCAAAACTCTAATCCTATTTTTTTTTTAAGAAATGTCCACTATTTTTTAATCAAAAATCTACTTCTTTCTTTAATTTTCTCAATGTCTGCTATTTTTGAAACAAAACCATAATCCTATATTTTATTTTCAGAATGTGTCCCATTTTTCAGTTTTACAAGAAAACCCTAATCATTTGTTTTCTTTTAGAAATTTCCCATTTTTCTGAATCAAAACCCTAACCTGATCTTTTGTTTTCTTAATCTCTTCTAATTTTTATCTTTCCTTTTTGTAATAACTGTATCTTTTAATCAAACCCCTAATCATATATTTTGTTTTGGAAATGTCTGCTATTTTTTAATCGAAACCCTAATCCTATGTTTTCTTTTGTAAATGTCTTCTATTTTTTGGTTTTTAATCAAAATCCTAATCCGATATTTTTTTATAGTAATGTCTCCCATTTTTCAATAAAACCGTAATATTATGTTTTCTTTTGGAAATGGTTCCTATTTTTAGACTGATGACTGCATTTTATATCATATTCACTCACCCTCTTTCCATTCATTTACTTGTCTTTTAGCACAATTTTATCTATTTGAGGTGCTATTCTAGCTATATTTGTCCCATGTGCTGAAACCAGAGGCTCGAAGCAAATTGGAGTGAATTCGGGGAGTAATTGAGCAGAAGAATCAAGATTCTGCTAAGTTCTAAGACTGGCATGGCCATGGCATGACCGTTCATTGTCAGCCTGGATATCCCAGGATTGAGAGGACCAAGAAAGTATTCAAGCATGATCGTGCTCTCAAGCCAGACACGGTCTCTGCTCCACCATGTGCATACCACGAAAAAGCTCATCATGAAGACGGTTTCTTTTAATCATGGGAAGCATGAGCTGGTGGCTCCTTGCACTCCCGTGCACAGGCAAGGTACTGGAAAGACACGATTATGTCTCACCCTCTGAATTTTTGAGCCTCGATTCACTCAGAATCCTCTGTGAGGACACGGCCATCGCATGACCATGCGCAGACAATGTCGAGCCTGAAAATTGCCAAATAACTCCAGATTTTTAGGGTTTTGAGATCATCTTTGTTCGGGGATTCTATTCTCCACCACGAGGACTTGGACAAGATAAAAGATTAGGCTTCACCACACCATCTATGGAGATCTAGGATGAGTTGGAGGCACAAGGGAAGTGTGGTTAACACCAAGGAAGATCATCGTACATAGAAAGGGAGAATCATGTCTTCTTGTTCTAGATTTTCAATTGTTTCTTCATTGTTGTACTCATCCATGAGGGGCTAACCATCCACGGTGGCCTAGGGTGTTGAAATACAATGTTTTGTATGCTTTGACTAATTAGTTTTTGTTTGTCTACGGAGTTCCTTGGATTCTAGTGTTAAATCTTGAGTTATATGACTTAATGTGGTTAATCTGCACATATGCTTTGGTAAAACTTGGTGTATGGATGACAGTTACCTTAGCAGACCTTGGTGCATTTGAGAATCATAGACACAACATTGTTTTTGAGTACACACTTTAACCTTTGGATGTACCTGATAGGTATTTGAAATAATTCAGTATACTATAACTTGTATGGATCATCCTGGGGCATTACTCTCTTATTGATGATTACTCAACCGTAGCCTGCCCATTCCTTCCTTCCATTCTCTTTGGTTCTAGTTTTGTTCCTCTTTGAAACCAACCCAATCTTTACTTAACTAGAGATCAGAAGAAAACTGAGTACTTTGAGTTCTGGTCCCTGTGGTTTGACAACCCTACCCCTCATGGGGTATCACTTTACTACTTGCTTGCGACCCGTACATTTGTGGATAGCACATCATAGATGAAAACATTAATCCTAAATTTTCTTTTCTGAATGTCTAATGTTTTTGAATCAAAACCCCAATCCTATGTTTTCTTATAGAAATGTCTGCTATTTTTCAATTCAAAACATTATTCCTATATCAAATTTTATGTTTTCTTTTTGGAAGGGCTACTATATTTGAATAAAAACCCAAATCCTATGTTTTCTTTACGGAATATCTCCTATCTCTTAATCGAAGCCCAAATTCTATGTTTTCTTTTCTTAACGTCTCCTATTTAATAGTTTTGAATCAAAACCTTAACCTATGTTTGCTTTTTAAAATGTCTCCTATTTTATAATCACAAACCTAATCCTTTCATTTCTTTTTGGAATGTCTGCTATTTTGGAATCAAACCCCTATTCCTATGTTTTCTTTTTGAAATGCGTCCTATTTTTAGTTTTGAATAGAAACCCAAATCCTTTGATTTTTTTTAGTATGCCTCATTTTTTTGAATCAAAACCCTAATCCTATATTTTTTATTTTTGGAAATGTAAGATTAGTCTTTTGATTCAAAACCCAATTTTTGATAGGAGATATAACTATAAGAAAACATAGGATTTGGACTTTGAATCTACACCCTTATCATATGTTTTCTTTTTAGAATGCCAACTATATTTGAATCAAAACCCTAATCCTATGTTTTCTTTTAGAAATGTCTTCTATTTTCAAAACAAAACCAGAATCACATGTTTTCTTTTCTTAATGTCTCCTATTTATTTGTTTTGAATCAAAACCTTAACCTATTTTTTTTTTTTTTGGAATGTCTCCTATTTTTCAATAAAAAATATATTCCTTTCATTTCTATTTGTAATGCCTGTTATTTTTGAATCGAAACCCTAATCTTATATTTTCGTTTTGAATTTAGTCCTAATTTTTAGTTTTCAATAAAAACCGTAACCATTTGTTTTCCTTTCTGAATGTCTAATTTTTTTTTAATGAAAACCCTAATCCTATTTTTCTTATTGTGATGTCTCCTATTTTTCAATAAAAAACCCAATCCTATGTTCTCTTTTAAGAATGTTTTGTATTTTTGAATCAAACCCCTAATCCTATGTTTTCAATTAAAACTCTTATACTATTTATTAATCAAAATAATAATTGTTCATTTTATTTTCTGAATGTCTCATTTTTTTTAATCAAAACCCTAATCTTATCTTTCAAAACCCTAATCCTTTGTTTTTATTTTTGGAATGTCACCTATCATTCAATCAAAACTCGAATCCTATGTTTTCTTTTCCTAAGGTCTACTATTTCTTAGCTTTGAATCAAAATAATAATATCATGTCTTCTTATAGTAATGTCTCATACTTTTTAGTTTGTAATGAAAACCCTAATCCTTTTTTTTTTACTTTTGAAATTCCTCCTATTTTTTAATCAAGACCCTGAACCTTTCTTTTATTTCCTGAATGTCTACTATTTTTGAATCAAAAAATTAATCCTAATAGGAGCCATTCCTTATTTGAATTATAACCCTAATTTGCTAATTTTTAATCAAAACCATAATCATTTGTTTTATTTTATGAATGTCTCCTATCTTTCAAACAAAGCTCGAATCCTATGTTTTCTTTCAATATTCTATTATTTTTTAATCAAACCCTAATACAATGTTTTATTTTTCAAATGGCTACAATTTTTTAATCAAAACACTAATCCCATGTTTTCTTTTGTGAACGTCTGCTATTTTTTAATCAAAAAATTAATCTTATGTTTTCTTTTTGAAATGTTCCCTATTTTTTCTGTTTTTAATTAAAACCCTAATCCTATTTTTTCTTTTAGGAATATCTTATTTTTTGGAATCAAAACCATGTTTTCTTTTCAAAATGTCTCCTATCTTTCAACCAATACCCAAGTCCTATGTTTTATTTTCTTAATGTATCCTATTTATCAGTTTCTATTCAAAAAACAAATCATTTCTTTTCTTTTCTAAATATCTGCTATTTTTGAATCAAAACAATTATCCGGTGTTTTCTTTTTGTAAGGTCTCAAATTTTTCAATCGAAAAAATAATCCTAATTTTTCTTTTCCGAATGGCTCTTAGTTTTGAATGAGAACTTTGATCCTATGTTTTCTTTTTGGGAATATCTACTATTTTTGAATCAAATCAATAATCATATATTTTATTTTCAGAATGCCTACTATATTTTAATTATACCACTAATCATTTGTTTTTTGTTTAGAATGTCTCCTACCTTTCAATCAAAATACAAATATTATGTTTTATTTTCCTAATGTCTCCAATTTAACAGTTTTTAATCAAAACCCTAATCTATGTTTTCTTTTAAGAATATTTCCTATTTATCAATAAAAATAATACTTTCTTATCATTTTAGAATGTTTTCTATTTTTGAATCAAATCCATAATCCTATGTTTTCATTTCAAAATGTGTCTTATTTTTTACTTATGAATCAAAACCCTAATCCTTTCTTTTGTTTAAGGAATGTCTACTAATTTTTTGTCAAAACCCTAATCCGATATTTTCTCTTCATAATTTCTTATATTTTTTCCAATCAAAACCCTAATCCTATGTTTTTATTTTGGGATGCCTCCTACTTTTGAATCAAAACCCTAATCTTATTGTTTCTTTGCGAAATGTCTATTGTTAGTGAATAAAAACAATAATCGTATGTTTTCTTTTCATAATATATCATATTTTTTAATCAAAACACTAATCCTATGTTTTGTTTTTCGGAATGCGCCCTTTTTCAATCAAAGTCATAATCCTATGTTTTCTTTTGGGAATGACTACTATTTTTTAGTCCAAACAATAATCCTATATTTTTTTTCATAATGTCTAACATATTTTAATCGAAATCCAAATCCAATGTTTTCGTTTGTTAATGTCTGCTATTTTTGAATTAAAACCCAAATACTATATTTTCTTTAGGAAATGTCCACTACTTTTCATTTTTTAATCGAAAACCCTAATCCTATGTTTTCTTATATTAATGTCTCATATTTTTCAATCAGAACCTTAATCCTATGTTTTCTTTTCAAAATGCCAACTATATTTCAATCAAAACCCTAATTATATGTCTTCTTTTTGGAATGCCTCCTATCTTTCAATCAAAACCGAATCTTATATTTTCTTTTTTCAATGTCTCCTACTTATCAGTTTTGAATCCAAACAATAACCTATGTTTTCTTTTAGAAATGTCTCCTATTTTTAAATCAAAAAGCTAATTTCTTTTTTTGTTTTCGCAATGTCTACTATTTTTTAATCAAAATGCAAATACTATTTTTTGTTTTCAGAATGTGTTTTATTTTTCTGTTTTGAATCAAAACCATAATCCCTTGTTTTTTTTCGGAATGTCTCATTTTTTCTATTCAAAAACCTAATCCTACCTTTTGTTTTGGGAATCATTGCTAATTTTAATGAAAACCCCTTGCTATGATTGTTTTTCGTAATGCCTTCTATTTTTTGAATAAATATGCAAATCCTATGTTTTCTTTTCGGAATGACTCCTATTTTCAATCAACATCCTAATCTTATGTTTTCTTTTCGGAATGTCTCCTATCTTTCAATCAAAACACTAATCCTATTTTTCCTTTTCAAAATGTCTCATATTTTTCAATCAAAACCCTAATCCTATGTTTTCTTTTTGGATTGTCTACTATTACTCAAAACCCTAATCCTTTGTTTTCTTATAGTAATGTCTTCTGTTTTTCAATCAAAACCCTAATCCTATATTTTTCTTTTAGGAATGGCTCCTGTTTTTGGATCAAAAAACTAATCCTTGATTTTCTTTTTTGAATGTCTAATATTTTTTAATTAAAACCCTAGTCCTATGTTTACTGTTGGAAAAACTTATTATTTTGAATAAAAACTCTATTCCTATGCTTTCTTTTGGAAATATCCATTATTTTTCTATTTTTAATCAAACCCCTAATCCTATCTTTTCTTATTGTAATGTCTCATACTTTTCAATCAAAACCAAAATCCCTTGTTTTCTTTTTAGAATGCCTAGTATTTTTTAATCAAAACCTTGATCCTATATTTCCTTATAGTAATGTCTCCATTTTTCCATTAACACCCTAGTCTTATATTTTATTTTTGAAATGCCTACTATATTTGAATAAAAACCCTGATCTTATGTTTTCTTTTCGATATGTCTCATATCTTTCAATTGAAACCCAAATCCTATAATTTCTTTTCATAATGCCACCTATTTATCGGTTTGAATCAAAATCCTAACCTAAGTTTTATTTTCGGAATGTCTCCTATTTTCAATCAAAAACCTAATTCTTTAATTCTTTTCAGAATGTCTGCTATTGTTTAATCAAATCCCTACTACTATGTTTTCTTTTTTGGAATATGTCCTACTTTTCAGATTTGAATCAAAACCCTAATCATTTGCTTTTCTTTTCGGAATGTCTCAATTTTCTAAAATGAAACCCAAATCCAATCTTTTGTTTTTAGAATCTATGCTAATTTCTAATGAAAAACTTATTCAATTGTTTTCTTTTGAAAATGTCTAATGTTTTTCAATCAAAACCCTAATCCTATGTTTTTTTTGTAATGTGTACTATTTTTTAATCAAAACCATAATCCTATGTTTTTCTTTATGGAATACCTCCCATTTTTTCATCAGAAAGAGAATCTTCTGTTTTCTTATGGTAATGTCTGCTATATTTTTAATGAAAAA